>NW_005871573.1:106472-107365 GCF_000147115.1 Myotis lucifugus | reverse complement strand
ACTCGTGCTGGCTCCCTTCTTCTCTTTCTAAAAAAATATATGAGGAAGAATTAATAACTAATTACACTTTGTTGCCTAAAAGAAATGGGGGTTGGCATAGTTTTGTTGCTGCTTAAAGCAGTAACTACACACACATACATACGCACACACGCACACACACACACACCACACATACCACACATACCACACACACACACCCCCCTCTGGGAGTCAGACCCTCCACATTAGCCCTTCAGTTTATTCTCAGTGGGAAGAGAGTCCGAATGGAAAGACGTGGATTTCCGGTCCAGCTGGTGTGGCTAGAGCGTCGGCCTGTGGACTGAAGAGACCCAGGTTCGATTCCCGGTCAGGGCACATGCCCGGGTTGCGGGCTCGATCCCCAGTAGGGAGTGTGCAGGAGGCAGCCGATCCATGATTCTCTCTCATCACTGATGTTTCCATCTCTCTCTCTCCCTCGCCCTTCCTCTCTGACATCAATAAAAAATATAATTTAAAAAACGAAGCGGCTTTCCTCCTTCATGAACAACAGCAAGGGGCTCTGCTTTCCCTTCTCAGAGCCCAGGCAAACCCACCAGCAGCTGCCCTGTAGCTAATGATCCACGAGAAAGTCGAGGACACTGTGCCCAGCAGTGGCCACGGGGCTGTCAGGGCCCTAGGATGGGCGCAGGGTTACCCCAAAGCCTAGAAAGACCCCGAACAGGCCGGATAGCCTCTGCCTCCCCTCCCCACCCCCCTCCCCCAGGAAGTGGGCTGCACCCGGCCAGGTGCTCCGTCTCCCGGGTCAGCGCCGGGCTTACACGAGGGCAAGCTTCCAGGTGGGAAGTCCAGCATCCTGGCGTCCTGGGGCCTGTCCACAGATCCAGATGTTTGGGGGCTGATAGCCCCGCGGGCCC
>NW_005871573.1:105200-106203 GCF_000147115.1 Myotis lucifugus | reverse complement strand
GCTGGGAAACCGAAGAGTTCCCCTCGCACAATCCCCCCTTCCCCCCAAGAAGGGGGGAGAGCAGGGGCTGGCCTATTTGGTGCAGGGGTGGGGGTAAGATAGTGTTATGGGATAGGGGGTCCTGCACGGGGTGGGGTTCAACTAGACCAGCGGTTCTCAACCTGTGGGTCGCGACCCCTTTGGCGGTCGAACGACCCTTTCACAGGGGTCGCCTGAGACCATCCTGCATATCAGATATTTACATGACGATTCATCACAGAAGCAACATGACAGTGATGAAGTAGCCAGGAAAATAATTTTATGGTTGGGTCACCACAGGAGGAACTGTATTTAAAGGGTCGGAAGGTTGAGAACCACTGAACTAGACAATCTTTTTTTAAAATATGTTTTTATTGCCCGGCCAGTGTGGCTCAGTGGTTGAGCATCGCCCCGTCCACAGAAAGGTCGCTGGTTCGATTCCCGGTCAGGGCACGTGTTGTGGTTGCAGGCTCGATCCCTGGTAGGAGGCAGCTGATCAATGTTTCACTCTCACATCAATGTTTCTCTCACTCTCTCTCCCTCTCGCTTCCTCTCTCTCTAAAAATCTCTCTCTAAAAATCAATTTTTTAAAATTAAGGAATCAAGAGATTGTCCTTAAAAACCCAGATATCCTGCGTCTAGTTAAAAAAAAAAATCAGATGATCCCGAAAGATAGGCCAGAGCTGGGCGGGAGCTGACCCCTCAGCCAGGCCCGGTACCTTGGCGACTTCCAACCTTGGCCTTGTGAGCACCGAGTGTGCCCCTCCCCGCGTTTGGTCCTGCTAAGAAGAAGGTAGAAAAATAACCTCCCCCACCCCGCTGGTGTGGCTCAGTGGTTGAGCATCAATGTATGGACCCGGAGGTCATGGGTTCGATTCCAGGTCAGGGCACATGCCCCGGGTTGCTGGCTCGATCCCCAGTAGGGGGCGTGCAGGAGGCACCGATCCAGGATTCTCTCTCATCATTGATGCTTCTCCTCTCTCCC
>NW_005871573.1:100976-104291 GCF_000147115.1 Myotis lucifugus | reverse complement strand
ACATAAAAGTTTAAGAGATAGATGGTAGGTAGGTAGATAGATGGATGATAGGTGATAGGTAGATAGATAGAGGATAGATAGATAAAAGTTTCAAATCTCTAAAAGCCACTCTATAATACGAAATGTTCACCAACGGGCAAGACATTTTTTAAATAAAGAAGACAGATTTTAAAAAACCATTGCAGATGCTTAATTGCCTGTAACTTATTGATGAGTAAAGTCTGTGAGGCCCACACTGTCCTTTCTGGGCCCTGGCCGCCTCCCCTGCCAGCGGCCCTGCCTGGGGTGTCATTAGAGGCGGAAGAGCATCTCGTGTTGTTTACAGAGGCCGCGATGGCACCTCTTCGCTGTCTGGCTGAAATCGTAGGTCAAGCCACGCAGAAATCCCTCTGGTTTTGGAAACGGGCATTTGGGCTCCGATTGTCCAATTATCGGGGCCGTCAGCCTCCAGCCCGAGCCGCCCGCAGGGACGGTTTCTAGGCCCAAGGCCAAGGCCGCGTAGGCCAGGACAGCCCTCGCTGACATCAGCAGGCCGGACTGGAGAGGGAGGGAGGGAGGGAGGGAGGGGCCCTCCGGGGTCCCTGGCCGCCTCGAAGGAGGTAGGTGACGTGTGGTGTTCAGATAAGAATTTTTCCCTTTTCGAATCCGTTCACTAGGATACGGCTCAGTGGACAACCACAGTGCCTGCCCGGCTGGTGTGGGTCAGTGGTTAGAGCATCGGCCTGCAGACCCAGGGATTGCGGGTTCGGTTCCCGTTCAAGGGCACGTACCTGGGTTGCAGATTATACCCCCATCCCTGTCAGGGCAGGTGTAGGAGGCAACCAATTGACGCCTCTCTCACTCATCCATGTTTCTCTCTCCCTCTCTCTCCCCCTCCCTCCCTCCCTCCCTGCCACTCTCTCTAAAAATCCATGGGGAAAATATCCTCCAGTGAGGATTAACAACAAACACAAAAAAGTTGAGAACAATCTCTAGCCATCCCCTCAGTCTCTCCTTCAGTTCTGGAATTTTCCTCTTGCCTCTGAAAGGAAAATCCCCTCATTTTGGTGAAAATATATATAATTCAATATATATATATTTTTATATATATAATTGAATTTTTTGAGAGAGAGAGAGAGAGAGAGGAAGGGAGAAACATCACTGTGCGAGAGCAGCCTCCATCGGTTGCCTCCCACATGGCCCTTGACCGGGAATCGAACCGTGACCTCCTGGTTCATAGGTTGATGCTCAACCACTGAGCCACCCAGCCAGGGCCCCATGGCTTCTTGATTCTACTCGTGAACTTGGTCCATTGACTTGCTCCTGTTGAGATCAAGATAAAAATTCCAAAAAGGAAAAAAAAAGGGAAGAAAGTGGATTGAGGGCCAGTCATGTCCAATCACGGATGTCTGAGATCCCACCCCCTCCTCCTTCATTTTGGGGGCATAAGTGGTTCCCACACTTTGTGGGCAGCGTGTCTCCGCGGACTCCCTCGGTAATCCATGTGAAACTGCAGGGTTGCCATCGGCGGAGAAGTGAACTCCAGTACCAGGCCCGTAATGTGGATAATTTGACTCGGTAATGACATAGGACGCGCAATCAGATGGCCCCGCCTAAACCCTGGGCCGCCAGACCCTGGGAAATGCCCTGATTTCTGACTGTGGTCTTTCGAGGATCCCCTGGGGCCATGGAGGCAAGATTAAGAGCCTCCTGGCCGCTGGTGACCCGGCTCAGGGTGGGACCCCTTCTTGCATCCCGGCCAGGACCACAGCAGAGGGCACACGGGGGGGATGCGTGGCAACTCCTGTCTGTACGTGGCTGGTGTGGCCCAGTGGTTGAGCATCGACCTATGAACCAGGAGGTCACGGTTCGATTCCTGGTTGGTCAGGGCACATGCACGGGTTGCGGGCTCGATCCTCAGTAGGGGGCGTGCAGGAGGCAGCCAATGGGTTCTCTCTCATCATGGATGTTTCTCTCTCTCCCTCTCCCTTCCTCTCTGACATCAATAAAAAACATATTTTTTAAAAAAAGAAAAAGAGAATTGTAGAACTTTCCGGGGAACATGTCTAGCCTGTCACTAAGCCCCAGGCCTCCATTTGGAAGAAAGAAGTTGGGTCACAAATCGTGAATACGGGACAAATCAACAAGGCCTTGTCTCGGCGATCCACGTGTTAGAAACCGGCGCCTAAGCCCATGTCAGACACGAACTTGGTCTTGAAAGATGTTATCGCTTTGATGGCACATTGGAGCCAACGGAGTGCGGTGTGCAGGGTTTGAGATGGGCAGGAAGGAGCATGAATGTGGACAACCCCCGAGTGCCCGCTGCTTAATGATGGGGTTTGTGAGGGAACAATATCAAAGCCAAAGGCTCCAAGCACCAGATTCCAGAGAAAAGGCTGCCCGCAGCCAAAGAATGTGCACCTCGCAGCAGAGAGGGCAGGGGCGTACAGAGCAGTCGAGTCTCAGTGTTTGTTGAACAATGAGCAGGATTGCACACAGACTGTTAGCATGCACACAGACTGTTAGCATGCACACAGACTGTTAGCGTGCACACAGACTGTTAGTATGCACACAGACTGTTAGCGTGCACACAGACTGTTAGCGTGCACACAGACTGTTAGCGTGCACACAGATTGTTGGCATGCACACAGACTGTTAGCGTGCACACAGACTGTTAGCGTGCACACAGATTGTTGGCATGCACACAGACTGTTAACGTGCACACAGACTGTTAACGTGCACACAGACTGTTGGCCTGCACACAGACTGTTGGCATGCACACAGATTGTTAGCGTGCACACCAACACTCAGCACGCACATAAACGGTGCCCATGTTTATAGAATTTTCACACCAGGCAGGCACTATTCTATACCCACCCCCGGCCCCAGGTACAGATGTGGGAACTGATACTCCCCGAGTTCCTGTGCCCCACAAACTCGCCGTGCGGCCCTGCTCCTGGTCGCACCGAGCTATGGTCCTCTCAGGGGTAGGGGTGGGGGCTGCAAAGTCCCGAGGTGGCCAGGAGCCCAGGTGAGCGCCCTGCCCGCCCCAAAGGCCCTCTGTTCCTGTTCTGCCACCAGCCCGTGCTCTGTGGTGGTGGTAACCCTATCCACCCCGCGCTTTCCCTGGGAACGTAAATTACAGGGGCCTCTTGCTCCCCCACCCGCTTCCTTGTCCCACCGTCACAGTCTCTGTCTGAGAAGCAGCCCCCGGGTCTCAGGACCCTTGAAGCATGTACCTGTCTCCCGGTGGTTCTCTCTGGGAATCCGGGCCTTTGAAATGCCACTCGAGTGACAAAACTCGATCTGTATGTTTCACTCACCTGTCACTCACCC
>NW_005871573.1:92372-99568 GCF_000147115.1 Myotis lucifugus | reverse complement strand
TGGCTCAGTGACTGAGCGTCCACCTATGAACCAGGAGGTCAGGGTTCGATTCCAAGTCAGGGCACGTGCCCAGGTTGTGGGCTCCAGCCCCAGTAGGGGGCGTGCAGGAGGCAGCTGATCCATGATTCTCTCTCATCAGTGATGTTTCTGTCTCTCTCTCCCTCTCCCTTCCTCTCTGAAATCAATAAAAATATTTTTTAAAAGAATGTAGCCCCAACGTAGAAAATATGCGTGTGCAAGCCCAGAAGTCAGCAAACTGGGCTCAAAAGAGGCATTGTAGCTTCCACTGGGTTTAAGGGCTTTTTTTTTCTTATTAATCCTCACCCAAGGATACTTTTTATTTTATTTTTTTTAAAATATATTTTATTGTTTTTTACAGAGAGGAAGGGAGAGGGATAGAGAGTTAGAAACATCAATGAGAGAGAAACATCGATCAGCTGCCTCCTGCACGCTCCCCACTGGGGATGTGCCCACAACCAAGGTACATGCCCTTGGCCGGAATCGAACCTGGGACCCTTGAGTCCGCAGGCCGGCGCTCTATCCACTGAGCCAAACCGGTTAGGGCCCCAGGATACTTTTCCATTGATTTTTAGAGAGAGTGGAAGAGAGAGGCAGAGACAGAGAGAAACATCGATGTGAGAGCAACACATCAATTGGTTGCCTCCTGCATTCACCCCGACTAGGGAGGAGCCTGCAACCGAGGTACGTGCCCTTGACCGGAATCGAACCCGGGACCCTTTGGTCCACAGGCCGGAGCTCTATCCACTGAGCCACACCGGCCAGGGCAAGGCTTCTGTTCCTGATGGTTGGTTACCTGCTGCCGATTTCCTGTGTTCGAAGGGAACAACCAAAGTGCTCACACCTCCCCAGATAACATTCATCTCGCAGCAAACCTAGCGCCCAGTCCCAGGCGGGCGGGTGCTGAGGCCGGAGCCTGGGACCTCCTGCGTTATCTCCGCCATCATCGGGCCTGTCAGGCCTGTCGCATACCTGCAGCCCACAGCCTGGAAATCGGGGACTTTGAAGTCCCGGAGCCGCTTTATCTCGGGTCATTTTCGACAATTCTTAGCGTTCCTGTGTAGGACGCTCGGAGATGCGGGGAATGAGCGAGGGCTTTGTCTGCTGGGATCAGAGCGATTTGCAAGCTTCGCTGCAGAGAGAAGGAGGAAGAAAGGGACTGTTGAGCTGGAGTCCGCCAGCAGCACGGGGCCTGGCTGCATGTCAAACTCCCCGATTACCGATGGCCCAGGCACCGGTGGGCGGGCAGGAGGGCTGTGGGCACGTGGAACTCCTCAGAGCCACGCGGGAGAGCGTCCCTCATACATCCGGCTTCATCCTAGATTCATTCATTTTTTTAAAATATAGTTTTATCGATTTCAGAGAGGAAGGGAGAGGGAGAGAGAGACAGAAACACCAATGATGAGAGAGAGAAGCCTGGATCGGCTGCCTCCTGCACGCCCCCTACTGGGGATGGAGCCCGCAACCCGGGCCTGTGCCCTGACCACGGAATCGAACCGTGACCTCCTGGTTCATGGGTTGAAGCTCGACCACGGAGCCACGCCGGCCGGGCTAGATTGATTTATTTTTTTAATTAAAAAGGGAATTCATTCACGGGGAAGAAAGAAGTCCAACTGTACCATCCACCGTGTCTCCCTGTGTCCTGAATTCCCAGCCGGGCGGGTTCTCCTCCTTCCTCCTCCTCTGACGAGTCTTTATTGCCCAACGTGTGTGGGTGCAACTATTCTAGGAATTCACCCAGAGCGGTCACCCCGCCTTCCACAGCGAAGGGAGGGCTGCCCGCCTGCTCTTTTCACTGATCTGTGTGTTGTGGAGGTTGTGCCTCCGCTGGAATAATGGCCAACTCGTACCTGTTCTAATGATGTCCTTGGCTATATATATATATATTTTTATAGTCCTAACCCAGGATACTTTTTCCATTGATCTTTAGAGAGATGTAGGAGGGAGAGAGAGAGAGACACACACACACACATTGACCGGTTGCCAATTTTAAGGCAAAAGCTGTATACTTTTATTTTTATTAAATATATCTTGATTGATTTCAGAGAGGAAGAGAGGATAGAAACATCCATGATGAGAGAGATTCATGGATCGGCCGCCTCCCGCACGCCCCACACTGGGGATGGAGCCCGCAACCCGGGCCTGTGCCCTGACCGGGAATCGAACCGTGACCTCCCGGTTCATGGATGGACGCTCAACCACTGAGCCACGCCGGCCGGGCTGTATGCGTTTCTTAATGCTCTTGATCCCCAATAAATCTTCTAATAAATTAGATTAACAGCCATTCCTACACATTCAATACTCGGAAAAACTGAGTATCCAATTATATACATTTCATTCTTATAAATCTTTGTTAATGCATAGTAACTTATAGATTTATTTAGTTGATAGAGTAGTGCTATAAGATAAATCCTTACTAATGGGCAGTAACTTAAAAATTTATTTCATTGCTATAGTAGTGCTATAATATAAATCTTTATTAATGCGTAGTAACGTATAGATTTATTTAGTTGATATAGTAGTGCTATACGATACATCTTTATTAATGTGCATTAACATAGATTCATGTCATTGACATAGTCGTGCTATCATATAAATCTTCATTAATGTGTAGTAACTTACAGATTCATGTCATTGATATAGTCGTGCTGTAATATAAATCTTCATTAATGTGTAGTAATGTATAGATTCCTGTAGTTGATACAGTGGCGCTACAAATTTAAAAGTTGCTGGAGGGAGATGAATTAATAGAATATGTTTAGGCAAAACCTGTCGGCACTTTGTACGACGATATTCCTCGAGTTCCCAGTTCTCTTGCCCTCCCCAGTGAATGTGTAGCCGTTGACTGTCAACACCCTTCCCTGATGGCCTCACTTCCCCCACGCGGAGCTATTTGTCCGGCCTTCAGCGTCGCACACATGAACAGTCGTTAGGAAGATGAACTCAGACGGAATAATGCGGGGCATGGAAACTGTTAGGGGTGTGAGCCTTCGAGCCAGCAAGTTTTGCTGGCGACCTTGACCTCGGAGGTGGCTGCGGACGGGGGCGGCCTTTGTCTGCGGTTCTCAGAGGGCTGAGCGCTGCATGAACGAGCTGGGCCTCCCTCCCCCCTCCCCGCTTTGAGTTTTCCCAGTTACTCCGTGAATCAAATTACGGGCACCTCTGCTGGTTTTCCCTGTGAAACAGCAGCTCTTACGGTAACCAAATCAGACCCTCTCGGAAGAGCCGTGTGCGGCCGCTGAGGACTCTCCATTCTCAGGCCAAGGAGAAAAGCGCCTTTGTTTTGAGGATCAGCACCTGGAACACGTTATCCAAGAGGGGGGCCGGGGGGGTAGCTCCCAGGACCCAACCACACCCCTGCCTGCGGAGGGCCAGCCCGCCCAGAGCTTCCTCCCGGCTCTGGCTCCCTGAGGCCCAAGTTCGTCAGACCTTGCAGCGGGCAGAAGCCAAGTGCACAGGGAACCGTGCGTTGACACGGGAAGGATGGCCCGGCCTCGTGGCTCAGTGGTTGAGCTTCAACCCAGGAACCAGGAGGTCACCGGTTTGATTCCCGGTCAGGGCACATGCCCGGGTTGCAGGCTCCATCCCCAGTAGGGGGCGTGCAGGAGGCAGCCGATCCATGATTCTCTCTCATCATGGACGTTTCTATCTCCCTCTCCCTTCCTCTCTGAATTCAATAGAGATATATTTGAAAATTATCTATATATATAAAAGCCTAAGCGACCATCCATCCGTTCGACCGTCTGACCGGTAGCTATGACGCACACTGACCACCAGGGGGCAGACGCTCAACGCAGGAGCTGCCGAGCTGTGGTGACTTGGCAGCTGCGGTTCTCGGGTGACGCACCCCAGAACCAGAGGGGAGGGAGCCCGATTCCGGGGTGCATCACCCTAAAAACCTCCTTTTCGCAATCCGGGGCCCCTCGGGGGATGTCAGAGAGCCGGATTCGGCCCCATCCCTGCAGGTCAGGCCGAGGGACCCCACCGGTGCGCGAATCCGTGCACCGGGCCTCTAGTAATCATAATAAAAACAACGAAGAGTTGATCATTCCATTAAAAACAGTACGAATGTCACTTTACCTCCCAGACATCAGAGTGTTTGCAGGAAGAAGTCATTTGGGGGAAGTGACATTCTAGTCCTCCCAATATTTTTACCGTTTCCAAAAGATCGCTGCTTCGTCTCCTCCTTAGGGCGATTCGGCACATGAAAAATCTTCCTAATTCTATATTTTAACAGGAAACCAAAGAAAGGACCCAGAGAGTCACAGGGTCCATCTTTGGGATAAATAAAAGCAAATGCGTGGGTGTGGGCTGTACATACACAGGTCCTATATTTTAAAACGCCTCATCACATATTTGCTTAAGGAATTTCTGCACCGCGTGGTCAAAATAACAGACTATGTCATATGTATTTTCCTCGGAGAGAGATATAAATATAAAATTAAATATAAAACACTCAAATGTTTGTTTGTGTTGTTGTTGTTAATCCTCACCCGAGGATATTTTCCCATTAATTTTTGAGGGAGAATGGAAGGGAGAGGGAGAGACAGAGAGAAACATGGATGTGAGAGAGACACATCGATGGGTTGCCTCCTGCACGAGCCCCGACCAGGGCCCAGGCCAGGGAGGAGCCTGCAACCGAGGTACGTGCCCTTGACCGGAATGGAACCCGGGACCCTTTGGTCTGCAGGCCGACGCTCTAGCCACTGAGCCACACCAGCCAGGGCCAAACACTCCATTTTTTAAACATTGTGTAGGGAGTCCGGGTCCGTAGGGTTCATTTTTCTTTGGGGGGTTCTGTGGTTTGTGGGACCGGTCTAGGCAACGGGACTTCGTGCGAGAGTTCTCGTAACAAAATCCCAAGAAACACAGGTGCTTGTCTTTGCGTCTCTGGTCTCCCCTCCCAGCCGTCCAGCCGCCCCAGAGAACTTTCCTTCTGCGGGCGCGGGAAATGCGCATCACTGAACCGATCTCTCAGCGTTCTTGTCGGATACACGTCCCGCCCACAAGCCCAGGGCACCGGGCCCCTCAGAAGGGCGTCCGCGTCGCTCAGCCGCCAAGCTCTGTGACACAGGATCCGACGTGGACACCAGCGAGGCCGACCGCCGTGGACTCACCGGGACACCAAAGCTGCCGGTTCCGTTTCAAAGGGAGCGGCCTCGTGACTGTCCGTCCCCGGCCCTACGGCGTCCTGTGAACATGAACGTACATACCTTTAACCACAGGAAGAAGCCAAGGTGCTCTGAAGCAGGATAAAGCATCGGAGATGTGTCCTGCTCGAGAGATCAGCTTAGATGGGTGAGAACAACGCACCAGGTGCCTTAAAGCAGAACCTGGGCAGGAAATTATTAATAGCACCCCTGTCCATTTTGTTTTATTTTATTTTTTGTATTCTTCATTGATTTCAGAGAGGGAGAGAGAGATAGAAGCAGCAATGATGAGAGAGAATCATGGATCGGCTGCCTCCTGCATGCCCCCTACTGGGGATCAAGCCCGAAACCCGGGCCTGTGCCCTGACTGGGAATCAAACCATGACCTCCTGGTTCACAGGTCGATGCTCAGCCCCTGAGCCCCGCTGGCCGGGCACCTCTGTGGGTTTGGAGCACCCACATTCCGGGTGTTGGTTACTGCAGCAGAACCAGGCCTATCCTGACTAATACGGGATCCACAGGCATCTCCCGTTCCTCCACCTCCATCTCGTCCCACTTCGGGGGCCCAAGAGAGCCAAGATGTCCCCCGAAGCCCGCAGGATCGCCCCCTTCCCGTGGATCGCATCGAACCCCGTCCAGGAGCCGGCTGGCGGGCTGGGCACTGTCCCCACGGCTCCGGTGGCTTCAACCCGGTGGATGGGTGGGGAGAGCTTGGGCACGAGTCAGAGGAGCGGAAGGTGCTAACTGCGGCGGGATCGGCTCCCAAGGTCAACGTCAACAATGATAGACCCTCTCTGCTTTCTTTTCCAGAACCTCCCAGGACGGGGGGGAAATGCCTGCGTGGCCACCCAGCAAACAAAAGCCCGTGAAGATCCGTTTTCTTTTCTTTCCCTCCCCATCAATCCCCCAGGATCCGTGTGGTTTCGCGCTTCCTACTCCGCCTGTCCTGCCCTTGTCCACACACACACACACACACACACACACACACACACACACACACCCGTGGCGGCCCCTCCCAGTCCCTCCGCCGCCCCCCTCGCCCTCCCCGTCTCCAAACCGCAGCCTTCTCGTTAAGAAGTGTCGGAAAACTGCTGGAGTGAGAAATGAGCCTGTGAACGCTCATGTCCTAATTCAAGGTCAACAGGGAGAGTGACAAGAGGCGACGGGGAGGAAACGGGTGCCCTCGTGCCCTCGCAGAACCAAAGCCACCGCCGGTGGGCGTGCATTCAACCCAACCCAACCGCATCGGAGCCAACGGCCAAAGCCCAGCTCCCAGAGGCCATCCCGGCTCAAGCCACCTCCATTGCTTTTTAGGGAGGGTGGGAGAGAGAGGGAGAGACAGAGAGAGACATCCATGTGAGAGAAACACATCCATGGGTTGCCTCCTGCACGTGTCCTGACCAGGGCCCGGGCCGGGTAGGGGTCTGCCACCGAGGTAGGTGACCTTGGCCTGAATCGAACCCAGGACCCTTCGGTCCGCAGGCCGGTGCTCTATCCACTGAGCCACACCGGCCAGGGCGATGCCACCTTTTTCTGCAGCCCCGTCCGTCCCAGCCCGTCAGCCCCGATCAGGGATCAGGGAGCCCCATCAAAGCACTGTTCCTCCACACACATCTTCTGCTATCAGTGCCCGGCCGGTGTGGCTCAGTGGTTGAGCGTCGACCTACGAAACCAGGAGGTCAGGGTTCGATTCCCCGTCAGGGCACATGCTGGGGTTGCGAGCTCGATCCCCAGCAGGGGGCGTGCAGGAGGCAGCCAATCCATGATTCTCTCTCATCATGGATGTTTCTATCTCTCTCCTTCTCCCTTTCTCACTGATAACAATAATAATAAAATGTATTGTTGTGCCAACTTCCTAAGCTCAGCCCCTGACCAATGAGGGCACGGCGCTCCCATGGCATGGCCGGTCCCTGCTGGCATTGCCGCTAATGAGCTGGGCGGTGGGGGGCGGCCCGAACCAGGCCCAGCCGGGACTCACAGGATTGCATCAAGCTGTTGCATCCGAACAGGCCCAGTCAATTTCCTGAA
>NW_005871573.1:86616-91915 GCF_000147115.1 Myotis lucifugus | reverse complement strand
GGGGGAAGGAGGCTCAGGGGTCGGGGGCCCTGGATGAGGACAGAGAGCGGCCCCCAAAACCAGCTCCCCGCCAAGGCTCCGGGCAGCTTACCCAACCGCTGCTTCCTAACCATCTCGTGGTCCCAAGGGCGCGGGCGGTTTCCCAGAAATGGCTGAGAAGAGAAGAACATTCCTTTCACACCCTCCCGATGCCCCCTCCTCCTCCCCTTATCTCTGCTGCCCTACTTCGTGTCCTGAGGAATCAATGCGGGGAGAGGATGGGGCAGGGGAGTAGGGAGGTAGGCAGAGCGGGGCCTGGGGCAGGAGCGGAGTCAGGATGAAGTGAGAAATGGGGGAAACCTGCCCTGGCCTGTGTGGCTCAGTGGATAGAGCATCGGCCCGCGGACTGGAGGTGGGATCTTGGGTTCCATTCCAGTCAAGGGCACGTACCTTGATTGCAGGCTCCCCAGCCCTGATAGGGGTGCGTGCAGGAGGCCACCAATCAATGTGTCTCTCTCACTTTGATGTTTCTGTCTCTCCCTCTCCTTTCCACTCTCTCTAAAAAAAAATCAATGGCCCAGCCAGCGTGGCTCAGTGATTGAGCGTCGACTTATGAACCAGGAGGTCAGGGTTTGATTCCCGGTCAGGGCACATGCCTGGGTTGCGGGCTCCATCCCCAGTAGGGGGCGTGCAAGAGGCAGCCTATCAATGATTCTCTCTCATCACTGCTGTTTCTCTCTCTCTCCCTCTCCCTTCCTCTCTGAAATCAACAAAAATATATTTAAATCAATCAATAAATAGATAAATGGACAAATATCCTCAGGCGAGGATTATCCACAAGCTGATGCTCTATCACCGAGCCACGCCGGCCGGGCGGTGGGAAGGATTTTGCAGGGGGAATGGAGTAGCCAGGAGGTGACGTCTCGGGCAACATGTTGCTTATAACAAGGGCAGAAGCACCTGCTGCCTTGCAGGGTGGGGCTGCTAGCCTGTCTCTCTGCAGCCGGCCCACCACCTCCTCCCACCCCCCACCCCTTCCCCCCTCCCCCATCACATTGCCTGCTCGCTGCGCACAGTGGGCACTCAGAAAATCCTTTGACGATGAAGCCACCCCGAAGGGCCTGGGGACCCAACCGGCCCACTTCCGCAGCTCACTCTTGGCCGCTGGCGAGGGTGAGATCACTCGCGAGGTATTTGGTCGTGTGCTTCTCCTTAACGATCTAAGGAAAGGGTGGACGCGCAAACGCAGCCCAAGAATCCCTCGGCTCCGGCCCCATGAGATGAAGCTTTACAGAATGATTGAATGCTGTGTTCGGCTGTGGCCTCTTAAAGCCGGGTCGGACGGGAATCAGACCGCAACCGTGACGGCTTGGGCACGTTTGGGGAATGATCGCTCACTGTGCAAACGAGAAGCAATAAACGGTTTGCCCGAGACGGACAGCCGCCTAGATTTTTAATGCAAGTTAGACATACAGCCTGGCCAGCGTGGCTCAGCGGTTGAGCGTCGACCTACAGACCAGGAGGTCAAGTCCGATTCCCGGTCAGGGCACATGCCCGGGTTGCGGGCTCGATCCCCAGTAGGAGGCAGCCCAGCCATGATTCTCTCTCATTGATGTTTCTATCTCTCTCTCCCTCTCCCTTCCTCTCTGAAAACCAATCAAAGTGTTAATGAAAAGAGAAGAAGCAGCCAGTGGGCCTTGCGGGCCAGCCTGGGCACTGACACCAGTTAGCTCTGGCTCCGTGTCTGTGATCCAGGGGGAGTGTGGGGGGTTCTGAGGCCAAGGAGCTTGTGCAACACCCACTTACTGTCATTGGGGAATTCCTGCTTCTCACCTTAGAACAAACTTCCGCGGCAATTTCCTACTCAGTTTGGTCTTGCGACACCTCGTGGCCAAGCGGAGAAGTGCAACGGGACCGCTGGGCTTTGCAAGCAGGTGCGAAGGCTGGCCTGGCCTGGGGTGGAGGGTGGGCTGCAATTCATAGCAACCGAGGGGCCCAGGGGAATTATAAGGCGCACATGGAGGCCACGTACAGCCTGTGGTTCTGGGTTGTGTTCCTGGTATTGATGCTTCTTAAAAATTACTGTCGAGAAACACACCTTGTCCAATCCATTGTCTTTAAATTGATAAACTATGATGATAATAGAATAGAATAGAATAGAATAGAATAGAATAGAATAGACTATATAATTAATGTAATATTATATTATGTTATATATAATATAATATATAAATAATATATGTGAATAATATAATAAAATATATAAATAAGATGTGATAGTTTACAAACTCAGTGCTTCTAAACATGCTCAAAATAAAAAGCACTATAAATCTGAAATTGCTATATAGGTAGCTAATTAATCTATTCCCTTGTGGGAGGTGGTTGTTTTGGGGTCACCATAATGCCAGATCAAAAGAAATCAGATGAGCCCAGCTGGTGTGGCTCAGTGGTTGAGCATCGACCTATGAACCAGGAAGTCATGGTTCAATTCCAGTCAGGGCACATGCCTGGGTTGCGGGCTCGATCCCCAGTAGGGGGAGTGCGGGAGGCAGCCGATCCGTGATTCTCTCTCATCATTGATGTTTCTCTCTCTCCCTCTCCCTTCCTCTCTCTGAAATCAATAAAAATATATATTTTTTAAAAACTAGATGAAAATATGCATACGTTGGCGTCCCATCTGTTATGCCTACACGTATGATAAAACATGTGAATCACAGAGTCCCCTGATGCCAGGGTACCCTCAAGGGGACTGCTTGGCTGACTCTGACCCCACAGAGGCACAACGACATATAACCGCCCCCCCCCCACCCCCAGGCTGTCCCAGGGGAACACAGATCTTAACAACTTCTCCACTCCCCACCCTGTGTCCACCCCAGGCTTGGAATCAGGGCAAAAGCCCAAAAGAGATTATTCGATAATTGATGCTCCTTTACAAGGAGTCCGGCTGGAAGGCAGAAGGGAGGTCTTGTGGGGCCGGGCTAGATGGACAAGCCCAAAAGTGATTCGCCAAACGAACACCCTCAAATTTGCTTTCAAATATTTGGGGTTTGGCAATGGCTATCTTGCCACGCCCCCTCCCCCGAACACGTTGTGTCTACCCTTGTGGATTCCCAGGGAAACTGAATCTGTATGTTTCTGATTCACTCGGCTGCCCTCCCCACAGTTTGTTTAGCGAGAACCACTCTGTGTCCCAGAGAACCTTCTGGAACTCTTTTCTCAGCCCCGTAAAGGACTTTCCTTCTAACCAGGAAGCGCAATTTGTCCCCAGTACATTGAACTCAAACGCCCAAGTGATTTCAGACTCGTCTTAAAGCTCAGGATCCGTGGATTTTGAGGAGGGTTGGAAAGTTTGCAAACACGTTCCCACATCACTGAGAAAGTCCAGTGATGGAATGGAGAAGGGGAAGGGGGACCTGTTAAATGTTGTGAGCTTTAAAACTGAAAGTCTGGCCCGGCCGGTGTGGCTCAGTGGTTGAGCGTCCACCTATGAACCAGGAGGTCACGGGTTCGATTCCCGGTCAGGGCAGGTGCCCGGATTTCGGGCTCGATCCCCAGTGGGGGGCGTGCAGGAGGCAGCTGATCCATGATTCTCTCTCATCATTGAGGTTTCTATCTCTCTCTCCCTCTCTCTTCCTCTCTCTCTAAAATCAATAAAAGCATATTTAAATAAAAAATATAAAGAGAGTTAACCTGGTGTGTGTTTTTTTAAAGGTGCAGCGTGGAGGGTTGCTGCTAACATTTTGTACCTGCACCTTCGCTGGGCTCTGCTCTGTCCCCTTGACCTGGGGCTGCAGGACAGGGGCTCCCTGTGGTGAAAGCGGGGTGCAGAGGCCTGTACGAGAACCCCCTCCGCCGCCGTGCCCTGCGTCACCCACCCCCACGCGTCTGTCTGGCCTAGGTTCCTCCACTTCTGGGTGATGTCTGGGGCAGGTGCCCACACGCCTCTGCTTACTCATCTGGAAAATGGGAAGAAGCAGCTCTTGCATCCCTCCCCCTGCGTGGCCAGGCGGGAGCAGGGGTAGCTGCTGGTCTCGACAAGCCTGGAGCCAGGCCGGTCCCCTGGGAGCCGCCTGCTAGGCTGAGCTCCTCGCTCCGTCCCCGGCCCCCAGGATCACGTGTGTGGGCGCCCGCAGGTGGCACTGCAGTCCGAGTATGAAGGGAGGCCACCTGCGTTCCTGACTTCACGGGGAGCAAGTGGCCAGCGGCTGTCCACCACCTTGGAGCGAAGAGACCCCCTAAGGGAGCAGAGATTGGAGAAGCAGCCCTGCTTGGCCCCTTCCCTCCATCCATCCAGAAGTTATTCATGCACAGCTTCCTCTACACATTTTCAGATATTTTTTAAAAAATATATTTGTGTTGATTTCAGAGAGGAAGGGAGAGGGAGAGAGAGAGAAACATCAATGATGAGAATCATGGATCGGCTGCCTCCTGCACGTCCCCTACTAGGGATGGAGCCTGCAACCCGGGCATGTGCCTTGATGGGAATTGAACCGTGACCTCCTGGTTCATAGGTCGATGCTCAACCACTGAGCCACGCCAACCGGCCTCACCTATAACCCATAGCAGCACAGGACCCTGCCACCGCCAGAGGGCGGGGGTCTGATGAGAGGTTTGCAAAAGCTTTTATGCTTCCTCCGCTACATGGAACACCCAGCAGCAGGAAAGGAGAGGGGGCAGAGATGGACACCGAGGCCCCCAAAACAAACAGGAGGAGCCCTGGGCAGCAAGGAGTACCCCATCACCCGAGATTACTCCCGGAAGGAGACGGACTGAGGGGCCGAGCATGGCTTTGTCCCCGAGTTCGGGCCCCGTGTCATTTGTCCAAAAACTGGAGGGAGGACATGTATGAGCCGGGCTTCCTGTCTCAGATGGGAGCCGGGGCACATCCCTGCATTGCTGGGGCACTTCTTTTCTTTCTTTCTTCTTCTTTTTTTCTTTCTTTTTTTAAATAAGGGAAGCAGAGCCACGTCCTGCCCCTCTCCTGTTGCGCTTTCAAAAATGCCCCCCTTTCCCCGCCCGGCCCGCGTGGCTCGGTGGTTGAGCATCGCCCTAGGAACCAGGAGCTCACGGTTGGATTCCCGGTCAGGGCATCTCTTTTTTCATTATTTTTTTTTAAAAAATTGCGGTCTAATTCGTGCATTTTTCAAAATCAACATCATCGCATCCGGCGCGGCCCCGGCCTGGAGGGCGGTGTGAGCCTCTGAGGTCAAAGGCTCCAGCGGCTTTTCCTCCGCCTTTTGCCCCTTTGCGCGCAAGCCCCCGGGGCCCGGGGAAAATTCCTGGCCAGCCGACCGGCCGTCCCACCGGCCGGCCCAGCCTG
>NW_005871573.1:84625-85653 GCF_000147115.1 Myotis lucifugus | reverse complement strand
CGCAGGGCTTCCGAGGCGGGAGTCTGGGTCTCGCGCGCGCGTCTACCGCGCACCCCGAGGGGCACCCCGCGGTTCCCACCCACAATGGGCTTGGCTCTTGGGCGGCAACGCTCAGCGCTTTCAAACTTTTTTTTAAAAAAAATACATGTTCTTATTGATTGGGGGAGAGGGAGAGAGATAGAAACATCAGTGGGGAGAGGGAATCATTGATGGGCTGCCTCCTGCACGCCCCGCACTGGGGATGGGGCCTGCGACCGGCTACATGCCCTGAACCGGGAATAGAAGCTGGGACCTATCCGTCCACAGGCGGACACTCTAGCCTCTGAGCCAAACCGGCCAGCTCGGGGCTCCCAAACTTTCAACCTCAAAACCGTGCAGACCTTGGGAGCGATGCCTACCCCCCCTCCCCGTGCCCCCCCGCAGACTCTGCTGCGGGCTTTGCGGCCTGAACCGGTGGGCCTTCGGGAGGGGCAGTGGGTGGGAACGCGAAGAGAGAAGGTCTGAGCCCTGGCAGGTGTGGCTCAATGGGTAGAGCGTCTGCCTGCAGACGCAAGGGTCCCAGTTGGATTCCGGTCAAGGCCAGGTACTTCAGTGGCAGGCTCCTCCGGGGGCCCGGGCCTTGGTCGGGGTGCGTGCAGGAGGCAGCCCATCGATGTGTTTCTCTCACACCGATGTTTGTCTCTGTCTCTGCCTCTCTCTTCCACTCTCTGAAAAAAATCAATGGAAAAATATCCTCGGGGGAGGATTAATTTTTTACGAGAGAGAGAGAGAGAGAGAGAGAGAGAGAGAGAGAGAGGAGAGAGGTCTCGGGCTCCTCTGGAAACCTTCCACCGGGAGCAAAGGAGAAACATCAGGCAGCTCCGTGCTTCGCCTGCACCTGGCTGGCGGGTGGAGCGAGGGGAAGTGGGAAGAGGCTCATGGGAGAAGTGGCTCAGGAGCCCAGAGGGCCTGGCGTTGGCAGATGCGCTCACATCTGGGCCTGGGGAGTCGCGGGGGGCAGGGCCCCATCGTCCTGCAGTCCCGAGGCG
>NW_005871573.1:60639-83811 GCF_000147115.1 Myotis lucifugus | reverse complement strand
ATCCAGCGTATAGAAAGCAGCGTCTTAGCCGGGCCGGCGTGGCTCGGTGGTTGAGCATCGACCTAGGAACCAGGAGGTCACGGTTCAATTGCCCGTCAGGGCACATGCCCGGGTTGCAGGCTCCATCCCCAGCATGGGGCAGGCAGGAGGCAGCCGATCCATGATTCTCTCTCATCATGGATGTTTCTATCTCTCTCTTCCTCTTCCTTCAATAAAAAAGAGAGAGAGGGATGGAGGGGAACGGAGAGGCGGGCTCCTTGGGGGTTCCCTGGCCTTAGGGGTTCCCAGGCCACCGTACCCGCCTTCCCTGGGGCGTGCGAGGCCTCTGCAAGCTCCCACCCCTGCAAAGGCCTCCCCCCAGCATCTGTGGGGCCCGGAGGGTGGGCGGCCAGCGGAGCCAGGCCTGGGGAACCCCTGGCTGGAGAGGCAGCCTGCAGAGCCCGAGAAAGAGGCGGGGACGCAGAACTCTCGCGTGGAGGCCCTCCAGGCCCAAGGCGGCCGGCCGTGGGGAGGGGGGGAGCGTGTGAACGGGCGACGGTCTGTTACTTTTCAGATCGGGTTCTTGGCACTTCTCGCTCGCTCGGGGAGGGTGCGCCGGAGGTGGTGGGCCTGAGCCCGAGCCTTGAGGGTGGTATTTCCCAGGGTGAAGTCCAATTTGCCAAAGGAGGACCCTGTCCAACCCACCGCCTTCATTGCTTCTCACTTTTTTTTGGTTTTTGAATCCTCGTGGAGGATATTTTTTCCAATGATTTTTTTTTTAAGAGAGTAGAGGGGAGGGAAGGAAGGAGGGAGCGGGGAGAGGCAGAGAGAGAGAAACATCGATGTGGGAGAGACACATCCATTGGCTGCCCCCCCGCCCCCCCACCGCACGCAATACCAGGATCGGGGATGACTGCAACCCAGGCACATGCCCTTGACCAGGAATCGAACCTGGGACCCTTCAGTCTGCGGGCTGGCGTTCCAACCACTGAGCAACCCCGGTCAGGGCGCCGGCTGTATTGTTTTGAGCCCCAAATCAGAATAACGGGCCTGGGACAGAATCACTCCGCTGGGCTTGTGCATGGGTATGAGACAGATCTCACGGAAGTATAAACGGAGCTTATACTGAGCTGCAGACGGAATCCAGGCTGGATCCGGCCCCAGGTCGGGTGCGTGCAGGAGGCAACCAATCGCTGTGTCTCTCTCCCATCGCTGTTTCTCTCTCTGTGTCTCTCCCCCTCCCTTCCACTCTCTCTAAAATTCAATGGAGAAAAAAAATACCCTCAGGTGAGGATGAGCCACCAATAAAAAATAAAGAAAAAAACGCAGCGAGCAGACTGGCAGGCAGGCCGGCCACGCTGCCCGCCTCCTCCTTCATTTGTGTTTTTGTTTTCTCCAGGAACCCACAGTGGAAACCGCTTACGAGATCCCTTACGAGTGTAGTCTAAAGAAAAAAACGCTGCTAAATTAGAAACATCACCATGGGAAAAATACGGCTGGAGTTGAGCAGTCTGCATTTTTTTTTTTTAAGTTGCTGGTTACAGCCCGGCCGGCGTGGCCCAGCAATTGAGCAACGACCTATGAACCAGGAGGTCACGGTTCGATTCCCGGTCAGGGCACATGCCCGGGTTGCGGGCTCGATCCCCAGCTGTGGGGCGTGCAGGAGGCAGCTGATCAGTGATGCTCTCTCATCATTGATGTTTCTCTCCCTCTCTCTCTCTCTCCCTCTCCCTTCCTCTCTGAGATCAATAAAGAATATGTTTTAAAAACAGTAAGTGGCTGGTTAGAGAGGACTTACAGGTCAATGTCACGACCGACCAGGTAATTTTTGGGGGGTAGGAACATGCGTGGAGGTGAAGTCTCACAGACACCCGATCGCTCCCTCGCCTTTATGTATATTCTCTGCTGCCACCTTCTCACTTTCCGCGCCCTCCCCCCTTGGAACTGATACGGGGAAGCTTCCGGATTTCAGCAGTTTTCGCTGACAGTCTCTATTATCTCAGCCACGAAAATTCCATCCTCCCGACCAAATGGGCCTCTCCCGCCGCTGGCCGCACGCCCTCCCGGGCCAGCTTCTCCCTCCCCGGCTTATTAATGTCTCGCTGCTCCCCAGCGAGGGCCCGCTGGATGGCGAAAGTCAACTCAGGGATTCGGTTTCCGCTGGAAGAATAACCCTGTAATTGAAGCTGGCCCCCGTCCGTCCGAGGGCAGGTTTCCCTGGGGGCCTGGCGCTGAGCTCCCAAAAGTCAGAAGGGCAGGCACAGCGCCGGCGAGCGAGGGGCACTGGCAGCTCCGGATTCCACACCGTGTGGGTGCGTGGGGGGCGGTGGGGGTTCTGCCCACCTGCCCAGCCAGAGCTGGCCTCTGTATTTTATTTTTTAATCTTCCCTCAAGGATATTTTTCCATTGATCTTTTAGAGAGAGTGGGAGAGAGAGGAAAAGACAGAGAGCGACCTTGATGTGAGAGAAACACATCGATGGGTTGCCTCCTGCACTCGCCCTGACCAGGGCCCAGGCCGGGGAGGAGCCTGCAACCGAGGTGCGTGCCCTTGATCAGAATCGAACCCGGGACCCTTTGGTCCACAGGCCGATGCTCTCTCTGCTGAGCCAAACTGGCAATCCGGGACCCCCCTGGGGATGTCGGACTGCTGGTTATGGCCCGATCCCCACAGGCCAGGCCGAGGAACCCCACCAGTGCACAAATCTGTGCACCCAGCCTCTAGTATGCATATAAGGTCTTTAGTTAATCTCTTCCTGCCCTCCTCCCTCCCCCCTTCCCTCTGAGATTCATCAGTCTGTTCCATGTTTCCATGCCGGTATGTTGAGCGTCTGCCCCCTGGTGGTCAGTGCACATCATAGCTACTGGTCGAGTGGTCAGATGGTTGCTTAGGCTTTTATATATATAGATATAACTCAGTTATTCCTCTGTGATCCATGCTATTGCTTTAAAAAAAGAGAGAAGATTTTAGAAAATTTTTTTAATATTTTTTGCTTTCTTATGAATATGAGACTTGGTCCTGGCCAGTGTGGCTCAGTTGGTTGGGCATCGTCCCGTGCACCAGGGGGGTCACTGGTTTGATTCCCGGTCAGGGAAGGTGCCTGGGTTGTGGGCTCGATCCCCAGAACGGGGCGTGCAGGAGGCAGCCGATCCATGTTGCCCACTCACATCGATGTTTTGCTCACATCAGTGTTTCTCTCCCTGCCTCTCTCTCTGAAGGTGGGTAAACAGTTCTTTAGAAAAAAAGGAAAAAAAAGGTTGCCTTGTGCTTAGATGATTGACGTAAGCCTAAAAAGTTACAACTTCCTTTCTTGGGTAGATGTTCATCAACAACGAATGGCACGAGTCCACGAGCGGGAAAAAGTTCGCCACCTACAACCCTTCAACGCTGGAACAAATCTGCGAGGTGGAGGAAGGAGATAAGGTGGGTGTGCCCCACGCAACCCCAGGTAGCTCAGTTCCGGAGGCGGAAGGATGAGGAGGGGGGTCGGCTCAGGTGTGAGATGGGACTGGTCCCCTCTCGGGTAGGACCTGGGTTCGCTGCTTCTTGGACGCAGGGCCCAGAATGGGGTCAGTTAGGGACCGGGGGCTGCAGATGGACGTTTCCCCATCTGGGAGGATGACTGTATCCTCCTCACGTGGCCAGAGGGAAGGTTTTTATCCATGATTCCAACCTGCAGGCATTGAGGGATCTTTCCCAAGAGCATTGCCGGCTGGTGTGTTTCACCACAGGCAGCATTCTGGCGAGAGACACTTAAAAAAAAAAAAAAAGAAAACTTGAAGGAAAAAGATTTGCTAACCAAGTCACTCAGCGGTAATAATGTCACGGAATTGCCAGATTTCTTTTCTACGAAGAACTCATGTGATCATGTTAACATATTATAATTAGCTCATTATGATAATACTAGTGACCCGGTGCACGGATTCGTGCACATCGAAAGGAAATTTATTAGAAGGTGGCCAGCGGGGCAGGACTGGGCGAGAGAGAAGGGCCAGACACGCCCTGGAGCCAACCTCCCCTGGTACCTCCCCTGCCAGCCGCACCTGGGGCATCGCCATGGCTAGATGGGCATCTGTGGAGTGAGCGGGGTCCCTCTGGCAGGTGGGCCCCTCGGCCTGGCCTGCGGGGATCGGGCCGAAACCAGCTCTCTGACATCCCCGAGGGTCCCGAGTGTGAGAGGCACTCTGCAAAGTTGCTGTCCTACAGCGTGTGGCACGCAAACGCACGTGTGCAGTAAACCAGATTCGGGGCCGACAGAGCCCCAGCAACAACATAACCCAGGGCCGAAGGTGGAATCACACAGCCCCACGAGGAATCGGGCTCCCTCCTCCCTGGTTCTGGGATGCATCACCAGAGAACCGCCACTGCCAAGTCACTGCCACTCGGCAGCTCCTGCGCTGAGCATCTGCCCCCTGGTGGTCAGTGCGCGTCATAGCTACCAGTTGGACCGACATTTAGCTTTTTATATATATAGTTTTTTTAAAGGTTATTGTTAAAAAAAAAAAAAAAAGGAAAGAGAAAGACCGAAGGTGTGAAAAAGTAAATTGTCCCTTGAAAGCCCCAGCCACCCCCTCCCTCGTCCGTCACATGCGGGAAGCAGGTCTCGGCTGCTCTCCGTACTGAACTGCAGTGTCGTCGCGAGCTGACACGCTCTCTCTTGTTTTGGCCGCTCAGCCCGACGTGGACAAGGCCGTGGAGGCCGCACACGCCGCCTTCCAGAGGGGCTCCCCGTGGCGCCGGCTGGACGCCCTGAACCGAGGCCGCCTGCTGCACCAGCTGGCCGACCTGGTGGAGAGGGACCGCGCGGTCCTGGCCGTGAGTACACGCCCGTGAGGGGCAGCTCAGCTCTTCTATTTTTTTATTTATTTTTATTGATTTCAGAGAGGAAGGGAGAGGGAGAGGGAGAGAGAGAAAAACATCCATGATGAGAGAGAATCATGGCTCAGCTGCCTCCTGCACGCCCCCTATTGGGGATGGAGGGTACAACCAGGGCATGTGCCCTGACCGGGAATCGAACCGTGACCTCCTGGTTCACAGGCCGACGCTCAACCACTGAGCCACGCCGGCCGGGCGGTTCTTTCCTTTCCTGATCTGGTGGAGGAACGAGCAGTCCATCCCTCACGCTGCAATTGCTCCTGGGTGGAGGAACACTGGGGTGCATCGCCCGGGGACCTGAGCTCTCCTCCCTCCCTCCCTCCCTGGCCCTCGTGCTTGCCCCGAATCCGAGCGAGGGCAGCGCCCTCCCGGGTCAGCGTGGCTCTTCCTGCAAAGACAGCCAGTCTCCGGGCTCAGCTGCCAAACTGGCTTTTTCAAACACAGTTCTGTTTCCCCCGTGGCGGGCGCTGAGCTCACCCGTCTGCAATGCGTGTGTGGACTCGGGGTCCCGGGCACCCCTCCCCGTCCTGTCCTCAGTGTCAGTGTCTTCGTGGGGAGCGGGGACTGCAGGGCCACCTTCCCCCCCGCCCCCCGAGGCCCCTCCCCTCCCCCTATTGTCTGCCAGTCACCGCTGCCGTCGGGACCGCGGTGCCCACGGGATAGTAAGAGCCCGCGCTTGGCCACATCATGAAAGCGACCAGACACGACCGCGATTGGCACATTCGGTTTTTATGTCTTTGTTGTTGCTGTTGTTGTTAATCCTTCCCCCCGAGGATATTTCTTTTTTCCATGGATCTTTAGAGAGAGTGGCAGGGAGGGCGGGGGAGAGACCGAGGGAGAGAGACATTGACGTGAGAGAGACACGTGGACTGGTTGCCTCCCGCATGCGCCCCGACGGGGGACGGGGCCCGAACTCACAACCCCAGTACGTGCCCTTGACCGGGAATCGAACCCGAGACCCTTCCGTCTGTGGGCCGACGCTCTAACCACTGAGCAACTGGGCCAGGGTGCAAATTCAGGTGTGTGTGTGTGTGTGTGTGTGTGTGTGTGTGTGTATGTTTTAAATATATTTTTATTGATTTCAGAGAGGAAGGGGGAGGGAGAGAGAGAGAAGCATCCATGATGAGAGAGAGTCATGGATGGGCTGCCTCCTGCAGGCCCCAAAATGGGGATGGAGCCCACAACCCGGGCATGTGCCCCGACCGGGAATCGAACCGTGACCTGCAGGTTCCTAGGTCGACGCTCAACCACTGGGCCTCGCCGGCCTCTCTTCCTTTATAAATCATCATCCTCTCGCTCAGCGACCCTAAAAGGAGAATGCAGCCCTGGGCTATGGGTCGGGGCGGCCACTTCCTGCAGACTCGGATGGCGGGCAGTTGCAGCCCTGGGCTCAACTGGGGCTGCTTGTCTGCGGGACAAAGGGCGCCTCTGAGACCCCGGCTGGAAATAGAAAAGAATCCCCGCCATTGAGGACCCGCCATCTCCCCGCCCCCCCCCCTCCACCCATGGCCTCCCTCAGCACCAAGGGCCAGGGCGAGCCCGCTCCCTTCCACGGAGCATCCGGCCTTGCCGCCCAGGGAGGGGCCGTGTGTCTTTGTGCTGGTGGCCCGACCCTCTGGGCTCCGTCCCTCGCTCTTTCCACTACACGCTGGTTGGTCAGGCCACGATGGAGGAAACTGTGTCCTATCTCTCTCTCTCTCTCTCTTTAATATTTTCCCATTGATTTTTAGAGAGAGGGAAAGACAGAGAGAAACATCAATGAGAGAGAGACACACTGATTGGTTGCCTCCTGCATGTGCCCCTCTAAAATAAATAAAAACATTTTTTAAAATATATTTTTGAGAAGAAGGGAGAGGGGGAGAGAGAGAGAGAAGCATCAATGATGAGAGAGAATCATGAATCGGCTGCCTCTGCACGCCTCCTACTGGGGATGGAGCCCGCAACCCGGGCATGTGCCCCGATTGGGAATCAAACCGCGACCTCCTGGTTCCTAGGTTGACGCTCAACCACCAAGCCTTGCTGGCCAGGCAACAAAAACATATTTATTTTTAAAAAGAAGAAAGAAGAAAAGGGGCCCTAGCCAGTTTGGCTCAGCGGATAGCACGTCAGCCTACAGACTGAAGGGTCTTGGGTTCGATTCCGGTCAAAGGCACGTACCTCGGTTGCAGGCTTCTGGCCCTGGCCGGGGGCATGGGAGAGGCATCCGATCGATGTGTCTCTCTCACATCAGTGTTTCTCTCTGTCTCTCCCTCTCCCTTCCACTCTCTCTAAAAATCAATGGGAAAAAATATCCTTTGGTGAGGATAAAAAAAAAAGGAAAAAAATAGTATAATTAAAAATATTTTTAAAATAATAAAAGAAAAACAGGACAAAGCATCCTGACCGTCGGAACGGGTCTTATTGTAAATGCGGTGTCTTGCCCTCTAAGGGACACAGAGGACTGGGAGGTGTGGGGATCAGTGATCGGGGACCCTAACTCCCTGCCCCCCACCTCACCCGCCCCCCCACGACCCACCCCCTGTTCTTCACCACCTGGCACGTAAGAAGGAGGGTGTCTGAGGCTCATGTCTGGTCCTTGCAGACCCTGGAGACGATGGACACGGGCAAGCCGTTCCTTCACGCCTTTTTCATCGACCTGGAGGGCTGCATCAAAACCCTTCGCTACTTTGCGGGGTGGGCAGACAAGATCCAGGGCCGGACCATCCCCACAGGTGAGCCGGCACGGGCTGCTGGGCCTCCAATGGAGTCTTTGGGGGGCCCTGCCTTTCCCTTCCTCTGCGGGCCTCTGGCCATTTCCCCTGTCCCCCCATCCTGCCACTAAGGAATTTTGCTTTTTTAAAAAATAATATTTTTTATTGCTTTCAGGGAGGAAGGGAGAGGGAGAGAGAGAAACATCCATGATGAGAGAGAATCCTGGATCGGCTGCCTCCTGCACGCCCTTTACTGGGGATCGAGCCTGCAACCCGGGCATGTGCCCCTGACCGGGAATCGAACCGTGACCTCCTGGTTCGTAGATCGGCGCTTAACCACTGAGCCACACCGGCCAGGCAGGAATTTTTGCTTTTGGAATTGAGTTGAACACCGCCTCTTTGTGTCGTAGGCCAGACTCAGAACTGACACCTTCGTGGGCTTCTGGGTTACTGTCCTGTCTTGTTCCCCCTTGAAATTCTTCATCTAGGTCAGCGGTTCTCCACCTGTGGGTCGCGACCCCTTTGGGGGTCGAACGACCCTTTCTCAGGGGTCGCCTAAGACCATCGGAAAACACATATATAATCACATATTGTTTTTGTGATTAATCACTATGCTTTCATTATGTTCCATTTGTAACAATGAAATTGGGGGTCCCCACAACATGAGGAGCCGTATTAAAGGGCCGCGGCATGAGGAAGGTTGAGAACCACTGATCTAGATTCACATGTCGTCCTCTCCCCCATGTCACCTCTCTCGCAGATGACAACGTCGTGTGTTTCACCCGGCATGAGCCCATAGGTGTGTGTGGGGCCATCACTCCTGTAAGTACAGGGTTTCCCCCTGCTGCTCCCATGGGCCCGTTAGAACCAAGGTTTTTGGTTTGGGGGTGTTTTTTTTAAATATATTTTTATTGATTTCAGAGAGGAAGGGAGAGGGAGAGATAGAAACATCAATGATGAGAGAGAATCACTGATTGGCTGCCTCCTGCACGCCCCACACTGGGGATCAAGCCCACAACTCCTGCAGACCTTCTCAGAGCCTTTAAGGTGCTGATGTCATTGTACGTAAACCTCCGAGAGGAGGAGGCAGTGCACGCACCGTGGAATCCCTTCTACCAAAGAGTAACTATTAGCCTCCCCCAGAATGCACGTAGGAAGCACCAGGCTGGAATGCAATTCTGATCATTGCAAACTTCTATGTTACCCGTTAAGCCCCAAAGCAAGTGCCCGCCATGGAGCAGGGTAGCGGGTGGGCCCGGGTCCCCCACGTTCCCCTGTGCCCTGTTGCAGTGGAACTTCCCTCTGCTGATGCTGGTGTGGAAGTTGGCGCCGGCCCTGTGCTGCGGCAACACCATCGTCGTGAAGCCGGCCGAACAGACGCCCCTCACCGCCCTCTACCTCGGCTCTCTGATCAAAGAGGTGAGCCGTCCAAAAGGAAAATATTATGTGTTCTCGGTCACATGCCCACTCCCCGGGAGCAGGCCGCCGGCGCGAGATAAAGCTGCCCGGCCGAGCTGGGCCGTGCGTGACAGCAGAGCCGGCTCAACCGCGAGTGGGAAGGGGGTGACGCCTGTTTCACTTGGCAAGAGTCCGTTGGTTCTGTCTCCTGCCAGTGGTCACTGACCCGTGAGAAGCAATTCCGCTCCTCCCACTGAGCTGCTAGAAGCAATTCCGCTCCTCCCACTGACCTGCATGAGACGATGTAGCTGGCATGATGGGCTCAAGCCTACTTTAGGAGCAAGTGTTTTCTCTAAAGAATTTGCAGGAGAGTCACCTGGGAGGGAACTGAATAGTCAGAGGTGTGGGCCTGGCGTTTGGGGGGTCATCTGGGCAGCTCCCCTAAGTAGCTGTCACCCAGCCAGGCTCACCCGTGATCATTCGCTCCCCAGGCAACTGCCTTTCAGGGAAACAAGCGGCCCAAGGGACACCCCCCTCCTGACACACCAGGCAGCATGGCTCCGTCACACTGTCCCCAGTGTCTATGTTGCAAAGGGAGAGAAGGTCCCCTCATGTCACTTCCGCCAAGCTAATAGGGTCAGATGCACAACCTTTTTAAAAATATATATATATATTTTTATTGATCTCAGAGAAGAAGGGAGAGGGAGAGAGAGAGAGAAACATCCATGATGAGAGAGAATCATGGATCGGCTGCCTCCTGCACACCCCCTAGTGGGGATGGAGCCCGCAACCCGGGCATGTGCCCTGAGCGGGAATCGAACCGTGACCTCCTGGTTCATAGGTCGATGCTCAACCACTGAGCCACGCCGGCCAAGCAGGCCACCAGTCTTTGTGCTCAGAGGCCTTTTTAAGGTGAAAAATGCTGCTCGGAAGGAGGTGTGTGCACC
Organism: Myotis lucifugus; assembly: GCF_000147115.1. Classification (NCBI taxonomy): domain Eukaryota; kingdom Metazoa; phylum Chordata; class Mammalia; order Chiroptera; family Vespertilionidae; genus Myotis; species Myotis lucifugus. The sequence continues at coordinate 73,923 of NW_005871573.1, read as the reverse complement.
TCACCCTGGCCCCCTGGCCGACCGGGTTTGGGTCCTGGGGTGGATGGGTGACCCAGGCCCAGACCGTGCAATGGGGATGCCACTCTGCTTGGGAACACCACTCAGCCATGACCCTCTGGGCCCACGCGTGGCTCCATGGTGGACGCTGGTCCCTGGCCTTCCTTCAGTGCCTTCTCCGTCTCCTCCTAGGTCGGCTTCCCTCCGGGCGTGGTGAACATCGTGCCCGGATTCGGACCCACCGTGGGAGCCGCCATGTCATCCCACCCTCGGATCAGCAAGATCGCGTTCACCGGGTCCATAGAGGTAGCCCCCTCGCTGGGTGTGGGCTGGGGGGGAGAGGGGGGCGCTGGGGACCTGTGCCCTCTTCCTGGGAGGGGCCGGCCTGTGACTTGTGTTCCTTCTGGACTGGACCGAGTTTCAGTACGCGGACGGTCAGTTTTCCAAAGTCACTGGGCCAGTTTCCAAACGAAATACATCCTGAATGGAACCCAGGAGCCCTGGCAGGAAGGATGGCCAGATAAGATAAAATAAAAATGTGAAACATCCGTAGGACAAACAGTGTCGTAGTTAAGGTTAAAAGGTAGATAACAGCCCGGCCGGTGTGGCTCAGTGGCTGAGCGTCGACCCGTGAGCCAAGAGGTCACCGGTTCGATTCCCAGTCGGGGCACTTGCCCGGGTTTCCGGCTTGATCCCCAGTAGGCACTCGATCAATGATTCTCTCTCAGCAATAAAAAAATTGTTTAATTAAAATAAAATAAAATGCACCCACACCTTGTTTGGGGGCGCAGCCTCAGCCCTGGGGGAGCCCAGCCCTGCCTCATTTTTTTGTTGTTGTGAATCCTCACCCGAGGAAATTTCCCCAATCGATTTCCAGAGAGAGTGGCAGGGAGGGGGAGAGACAGAGAGAGAGAGAGAGAGAGGAACATCGATGTGAGAGAGACACGTCAATTGGTTGCCTCCCTCCCGGGCCCTGACCGGGGCCGGGGATTGAGCCTGCAACCGAGGTCCGTGCCCTTGACGGGAATCGAACCTGGACCTCCTGGTTCATAGGTCGACGCTCAATCACTGAGCCACGCCAGCCGGGCTACACACAAGGTCTTTGGTTGATCACCTCCCACCCACCCTCCCTGCCTTCCCTCCGAGATTCCGCATCCATAGAACGGACCCTCATCCTGAAGAGCAGCCCCCCAAATTCCCTAAATCTCAGGGGCTCCCTCAGCTTCTACCGAAGAGTCCAATAGAAGGGTCTCCCTCACTAGCGAGGGGTAGAGCAGCTGCCCCCATGCCCTGGGAGCCCTTTCTCAGAGGGGTGGCCGGCTCCCCCCTGTCTGGCTGTGTGGCTGGAGGGGAGCGGGGGGGGGGAGGAGCGAATCGCTGGGCCTCCCGGCTCCAACTCCGCCCGGTCAGTGGAGCAGCTGGGCCAGGGGTTCGGGCCAGGCCAGCATCTCAGGGTGCTGGGGGCGGCCGAGGGAGGGAGGGAGGGTGACGCACATGTTCTTGGGCCACATCTGGCCACGTCCAAGGTTCCATCCGGTCCGGGTTTGTGTTTTTTGTTTGTTTGTTTTTTTCATCCGGAAGGTTGGCAAGCTGGTTAAAGAGGCCGCGTCTCGCAGCAACCTGAAGAGGGTGACGCTGGAACTCGGGGGGAAGAACCCCTGTATCGTGTGTGCCGACGCCGACCGTGAGTCTCTCCCTGCACTTTAGGGGGTCCGGGGGTGTCTCCAGGCTTCCTGGACCGAACTCAGAACCAAGGGGAACACACACACACACACACACACACACACACAGAGGCACACACAGTGGGGGTGTGTTTCCACCTTGGGCCCTGCTCGCCTACACAGATGGAGATGAAACGCAAGTGCCATTGGATGCTCGGCCAGTGTGGCTCAGTGGTTGAGCGTTGACCTATGAACCAGGAGGTCAGAGTTGGATTGGATTCCCGGTCAGGGCACATGCCCAGGCTGCAGGCTCGATCCCCAGCAGGGGGCGTGCAGGAGGCAGCCGATCCATGATTCTCTCTCATCATGGATGTTTCTCTCCCTTCCTGTCTGAAATCAATAAAAAAAAAATTTTTTTTTTTTAAAAAGCAAGCTCCATGGGACGGAGGCATGCCCAGGTGGTCACCAGGGGGCTGCCTGATTCTGCCCTTCAAGGTCAAGTTGACCTTCCATCCCCTTGGAGTGGGAGCCATGAGAACAAAGCCAGTTTCTTCTTCAGACACTCAGGCCCCTGAGTGGGAAGGGGGCTGGAATAAGAGGAGGAGGAACAGGGCAGGTGTGTCCCACTCTTAGGCATTCATTGTTCTGCCCTCCCTGCCCCTTAGGGTCATATTTATGTCTTGCAAAGAACAGCCTCCCCACCTGCCCATTAGGGCCAGAAATTCCTTTCTTGAGGAACAAAGCCTTCCATTGAGCATGCAGATAAAGGTTGGAATTGCAAATAGCCCTGAGACAAACAGTATTTCTCACTAAGGTGTGAATGACTGATAGCATGTCCTCTTCCGGAAGCTGGCTTTCCCTGGGACAGAGGCCTGTGGAAATGGACTGTTTATGTTGTTCCCGACTTGGTGTTCCCATGTGGAAGCATCATCAGCGTTGCTAATGGTTTTGGGAACCGCGTGGGTGTGGCCCCACTGTGACCCACACTCAGAGCTCCAAACGCCCGTCTTAAAGAGCCAGGACTCCCATTTGGCTGAGTGCCGCCATTGCTGGGCACCCCATCTGCCCCGCAGCTCCCCCTCTTTTCCTCCCAGGGAAGCAAACGACAATGAGAACACAAGACCCCTGTTTGGCGGTTGGTCGGACGAGGATCGTAAACACCCGACATAGCCATCTCCTCTTCCCGTGGGCAGTGCCAGGCCACAAAATTAAATCCTGACGCAGCTGGCATCCCAGGCATGATATCAACGAGAACATGTCGCTGTTCCCCGCCACGGCGGCCCCCACCCCGGCTCCTGGCAGGAAATGAATGAGTTATTTTGGACGAAGGCCTTTTTAAAAAATATATATTTTTATTGATTTCAGAGAGGGGAGAGAGAAACATCCATGATGGAGAGCGAATCATGGATCGGCTGCCCTCCTGCACGCCCCCTGCTGGGGATGGAGCCCGAAACCCCGGGCTTTTGCCCCTGACCCGGGAAATTGAACCGTGACCTCCTGGTTCCTAGGGTTGATGCTCAACCATTTGAGCCACGCTGGCCCGTTCCTGGTCTGGGTTAAATTCAATGCCAGCTCAGTTCTTCAGTTTTCAGCTCAGCCAACTGCCAGGAAGAACCCAGGGTTTCCTCTCTAACTTATCTCAAGTCCAGCACGGCGTGGGGTTCTGTACCCCTATTAGGAACTTCTGCAGGGCAACATAAAAGCTCGGTTCCTTTCAAAGTTCAAGAGAACGGGGCTGCAACAGTACATACCAGATGTCATTCCAAAGGACTTTAGTCCGGCCCAGCGGGCGTAGCTCCGAGCCAGGAGGTCACGGTTCGATTCCCGGTCAGGGCACATGCCCGGGTTGTGGGCTCCATCCCCAGTAGGGGGCGTGCAGGAGGCAGCCGATCCATGATTCTCTCTCATCATGGATGTTTCTCTCTCTGTCTTCCTCTCCCTGCCTCTCTGAAATCAATAAAGATATCTTTTTTTTAAAAGGGGGGCCCCTGAGCAAATGAAACAGGGCCTGGGACCATTCTCTGCGCTGATCCGAGTAGTAAACGCACTGACAAGTCCTGCAGGGGGGACCTCTTCAACTCCAAACTCAGCCGACCCCAAAATGTGTCCCCTCCTCCGTGCGTTTGGGGAAATGCTGGGAACGAAATTAATTTCTGAAGTTTGTCCGGGAGCCTGTGTTCCTGTGTGGGCAGAGCTGCCGCTGTGGCCAGTCCTGCCCTAACGACTTGATTGCTTCCTCTGCCCCCGCCGCCCGCCGCCTGTGCCGCCTCGCCCTCCAGTGGACTTGGCTGTGGAGTGCGCCCACCAGGGAATATTCTTCAACCAAGGCCAGTGCTGCACGGCCGCCTCCAGGGTGTTCGTGGAAGAGCAAGTGTATCCTGAGTTCGTCAGGAGGAGCGTGGAGCGCGCCAGGAAGCGGCCCGTCGGGGACCCCTTCGACGCCAGAACGGAACACGGGCCCCAGGTAGCCACTGAATATTTTTTTAATTAAATCTTTATCGTTGAGAGTATTCCAGCCCGGCCGGTGTGGCTCAGTGGTTGAGCATCGACCTAGGAACCAGGAGGTCAGGGTTCGATTCCCGGTCAGGGCACAGGCCCGGGTTGCAGGCTTCATCCCCAGTAGGGGGCGTGCAGGAGGCAGCCGATCCATGATTCTCTCTCCTCATGGATGTTTCCCTCTCTCTCTCTCTCTCTCTCTCTCGCTCTCGGAAATCAATCAAAATATATTTAAAGTAAATAATTGAAAAGAAACCACGAAACCCCAGTGCGGAGAGCTCCGGGGTGGGGCCTGGTCGGGGCAGCCAAGGACAGGATGAAAATGATCATAAGCACAGGGTTTTATAACCTCTTTAAAGGGCACATCCTGTATCGCTTTCTCACTGGTGACGCAGGCCGGGCCGGGCCGTGGATCAATATTTCAGGGGCAGCCCGGCGTGCCATGCATTATTGAAGCGGCCTCGGCTGCAGCCGCTGTGCCTGGAGCCAAAGTCCAGCCCAGCCGCGAGTTTCGAATCATGCGGCAGGACTCGCCCGCTCGCCGCCTGCCCACCGCATGGGCGCCCGTGTGTACGCGGGAGGCTGGGGGTCGGGGCCTGCGTGTGGCTCCATGCGGGACGCTATGAAAGTCGCAAGCTCCCTCCAAACCTCAGTTGCCTCGACTGGAAAATGGAGTCATCGAAGGCTCTTTGGAAAATTTCAAGGCCCCCAATACGTTGTTATTATTTTATTTTTTAAAATATATTGTTATTGCCGAACCGGTTTGGCTCAGTGGATAGAGCGTCGGCCTGCGGACTGAAGGGTCCCGGGTTCGATTCCGGTCGGGGGCATGTGCCTTGGTTGCGGGCACATCCCCACTGGGGGGCGTGCAGGAGGCAGCTGATCGATCTCTCTCATCGATGTTTCTAACTCTCTATCCCTCTCCCTTCTTCTCTGTAAAAAAATCAATAAAATATATATTTAAAAAAATATATATATATTGTTATTGATTTCAGAGAGGAGGGGAGAGACAGAGAGAGAAACATCCACGATGAGAGAGAATCATGGATCGGCTGCCTCCTGCACGCCCCCTACTGGGGAGCGTCCAAGCTTGGTTTTTTAAGGGGCTTTTTTAAAAAAAAATTTATTTTATTTTATGCATATTTTATTTTATTTATTTTTATTTTTTATTGTTGGTAATATTATGGATATGTCCAACTTGCCCCCTCTCCCTTTCCCCCCCAGTATTTTATTTTTTAAATATACTTTTTATTGATTTCAGAGAGGGAGAGAGAAAGAAAAACATCCATGATGAGAGAGAATCAGGGATCGGCTGCCTCCTGCATGCCCCTTACTGGGGATGGAGCCCACAACACGGGCATGTGCCCTGATCCGGAATCAAACCAGCGACCTCCTGGTTCATGGGTCGATCGATGAGCTCACTGGCCGGGCCGCCCTTATCATTTCTGCAAGCATTGCCAAATCACCTTCAGAAGGAATGTATCAACCCCCTGCTCCTACCAACCTGCAGCCTCATTACCAGGCTTTGGCACTCTGCCCATCTGATAGTTAAGCGTGCCATCTCGCTTGGCAACCTGCCTGGCTTTAATGTGCGCGTATCTCTCACCATGAGTGAGGCCGCACATCTGATCAAGTGTTCGCAGCCGTTTGCGTTTCCTGTTCCATCAGCTGTGCGAGCGTGATGCGCTGTGGTGTCGCTCACCGTGTTCCTTCCTGCTTCTAAGAACGCTTCGCGGACTAGAAAGATCGGTTTTGTTTCTGTGATGTGACCTGTTAAATTCTCCCACTTCATTTTGCCCTTTGACTTTGCTTGGGATGGTGTTGCCTGTTTTTTTTTTTTTTTTTTTTTTTACATACTCAAGTTTATCTGTGTTTTTTTGTGTGTGGATTTGTTGTTTTATGTTTTGTTTCTGGATTTTGACTCCTCTATGCCATAATTCTCCTTTCCTTCCTTGTCCCCTTGTCGTTCCTTTCCTATAAAGTGAAAAGCTTTGTCTGGCTGGTGTGGCTCAGTGGTTGAGCATCGACCTATGAACCGTGAGGTCATGGTTGGATTCCTGGTCAGGGCACATGCCCGGGTTGTGGGCTGGATCCCCAGTAGGGGGCGTGCAGGAGGCAGCCGATCCAGGATCCCCTCTCATCATAGATGTTTCTCTCTCTCTCCCTCTCCCTTTCTCTCTGAAATCAATAAAAACATATTTAAAAGCAACAACAACCAAAAAGCCTGGCGTTTCTTCCTGTTGTGCTTTGCAGATTGACCAAAACCAGTTCGACAAAATCCTCTCGCTCATCGAGAGCGGCAAGAAGGAGGGAGTCAAGCTGGAGTGTGGGAGCTCGGGCATGGAAGACCGGGGGCTCGTCATCAAGCCCACCTTCTTTCTGGAAGGTCATTGCCACCCTGGCGATCACCAGGGAGGAGGTACGGGGAGGGGGGGGGCTGCAGGGAGAGCGACGGCCCAGGGGCCTGGTGCTGAGCTGAGGGGAGGGACGGCTGGGGGTCTTTCTTCTCTGAGGGTCAGCGACCCCAGATATCTGGTGAGGGGGGCGTTTTCTTTTTTTTAAATATATTTTTTTATTGATTTCAGAGAGGAAGGGAGGGGTGGAGAGAGAGAGAGGAACATCAATGATGAGAGGGAGTCACGGACCGGCTGCCTCCTGCACGCCCCCTACTGGGGGTCGAGGGTGCAACACGGGCATGTGCCCTGACCGGGAATCGAACCAACTGTGACCTCCTGGTTCATAGTTGGGCGCTCAGCCACTGAGCCACGCCGGCCGGGTGCTCACCGCCATTCTTGCCATCGATTATAGATTTTTGGGCCGGTGCAGCCGATCCTGAAGTTCAAAACGATCGAAGAAGTGATCAGAAGAGCCAACAGCCTGGAATATGGGCTTCACGGCGGCTGTTTTTCACGAAGAACTTGGGACAAAGCCCCTGAAGCTGGCTTCCCGGCTTGGAAGTCGGGCACTGTCTGTGAGTGTTGGGGGTGTTTTGGGGGGGGGTTCGGGGCAGGCTGGCTTCATGACTCATCAAATCACAGTCATATATTATGGGCCAAGCTCTGTCTTTACTTTGCTGGATCCTCGCGACCGCCGTCTGTGAAATGGGTACCATTATCGTCTCCATTTCCTACCTGAGGGCATGTAGGCTCAGAGAGGTGCAGTGACCTGCCCAGGGTCACACAGCGCTCTCTCTGAAATCTTTTTTTTTTTAATTTTTTAAACGTTTATTCATTTCCTGAATTGTTGAGAAAAAAAATAAGCGAAAAGCTTTATGCCAGGAATATTCAAATCTCAGTTTCTGCTGGGAAGCATAGAAGGCGGACGTTGAAAGCACACTGTTCTGTGATTAAAACTCAGAGCCGGGACGTGCAAAATCCAGGCGGGTCCCCTCCGGGTAACCGTGAGCATCGTCTCCTTCTCTCTCCAGGATCAACTGCTACAACGCCATCTACGCGCAGGCTCCGTTCGGTGGCTTTAAAATGTCGGGAAACGGCCGAGAATTGTAAGTGCCCCTGTCCCTCCACGCCTGTTTCTACCTGTCCGGTGGGTCATGTCGGTCACTTATTATTTCTCTATTTATTTCTAAAAATATATTTCTTAATTGATTGCAGAGAGGTAGGGAGAGGGAGAGAGAGTGAAACATTAATGATGAGAATCATGGATCGGCTGCCTCCTGCACACCCCCTACTGGGGATCGAGGGTACAACCCGGGCATGTGCCCTGACCCGGAAAGGAACCGTGACCTCCTGGCTCATAGGTCAACGCTCAACCGCTGAGCCACGCCGGCCGGGCCGCATGTCTGTGTTTTTGACCCTTGGCACATATTTCCCAAGGCTTTTGATAAAGTCCTCGGCCATAATTCACAAGGAGCCTGGACACAGCCTTGGAAACCGATTTCCGTGTTCCGCTGTCTCCAGTGAATGTCTTCATGTTGCAAGAAGTTCCCCTTTTCCCGCTGGCACCCGGCTCGGTGAATTCCATGGTTTTCCCCGGCCCCGTCGCCCGGGCTGGGCTGGCAATTTGCCGCCCACCCACGGGCCCTCCGGGGCCTGTGCCTCGGCTGGTCTTAAGAAGAAGCCTGTAATTTCTCTTTCTTCAAGGTGCTTTTTAAATTTATTTTTTATTTTGTTGTTGTTAATCCTCACCCAAGGATATTTTTTCCATTGATTCTCCCCCCAATGGATTTTTTTTTTAAGAGAGAGTGGAAGGGATGGGGAGAGACAGAGAGAGAAACATTGATGTGAGAGAGACACATCAATTGGTTGTCTCCTGCATGTGCCCCGACCAGGGCCGGGGATTGAGCCTGCAACCCAGGTACATGCCCTTGACTAGGACTCGAACCCAGGACACTTCGGTCTGGGGGCCGACGCTTTAACCACTGAGCATAGCCTCAAAAATGCCGAGCTAACCCCAAAGGACCGATTCCTGGTCTGGGCACATGCCCGGGTTTCGGACTCGATCCCCAGTAGGGGGCATGCAGGAGGCGGCCGATCCATGATCCTCTCTCATCATGGATGTTTCTCTCTCTCTCTCCCTCTCCCTTCCTCTCTGAAATCCATAAAAATATATTTAAAATAGATAGAACACAGTTGCCATGGGTGGGCTGAGGATCACAGGCATCTCACACGCTTCTCTCTCTCTCTCTCTTTCTCTCTCTCTCTCTCTCTCTCTCTCCCACAGAGGCGAGTACGCGCTGTCGGAATACACCGAAGTGAAAACAGTCACCATCAAACTGGACGACAAGGACCCCTGAGGGGAAGGCGGGCTCTGTCCTCCGACGTCTGAATGTGGCCCATCCATCCAACCTGCCGGAGAGAGAGCGACCTCGCTCATTCCCTGGCCCCCTCTCTCCTGGAGACCTTACATCCACTGGATGGATGGGAGAGATTCTCATTTCCTCCTCATTCCTGTTGCATTGACCAGTATGTTGGGGGGTAAAATTGCAGTTCTGCCTGGAGGTGGCGCTGTGGAGCTTTTCTTTCTTTCTCTCTTTCTTTTTTTTTTTTAATCGTCACCCGAGGCTATTTTTCCATTGATTTTTAGGGAGAGTGGGAGAGAGCAGGGAAAGGCAGAGAGAAACATCGATGCACGAGAAACACATCGATGGGTTGCCTCCTGCACGTGCCCGGGCTGGGGAGGAGCCTGCCACCGAGATACGTGCCCATGACAGGAATCGAACCCGGGACCCTTGGGTCCCCAGGCCGGCGCTCTATCCACTGAGCCACACCGGCTTGGGCACCTGCTTCCCTTTTCAACCGGGTCCCCTGGGATGGTGAGGAGGCTCAGGGCGTGCCAACAGGAAGTGGTGTGTGACGTCTCCGGCAGTCGCTTCAAAATGCTTTGCTGACTCTACTCCAGGAAGAATTTGGGAGACACGTCCCTGAATGTTCTAGAAACCTGGCCCTGTGCCTGGGGGTCCCTCCCATGTACCTGTCCCTCCCATTCACAAGCCCCTCCTACCTTTTATATGGAAAGGAATAGCACTAAGTTAAAAAAAAAACAACAAAAAACCCCACCCAAACAGAATTGCAAGGATCCACTAGGGGGCGCTATTGGGAAGCAGGTCCCCTGGAAGGTTACTGAAGGTCTTGGGTGTGAAGGGGCATAAGTCTTCCGGGGACTACATTTTGACCTTGACCTTGGGACTCAGCTTCAAACCAACCCTGCCTTTGGACTAGGACAAGGTGTCCCCGTCCCTGTGACCGGTCCAATGTCCTGACTCTTACGACAGCAGAGCAAATGCGAGGGTCAGTAAGTCCCGCATGTCCCCAAGCAGGTCCATAACTCGCTTTGACAAAGGATGCGTTTCGGTCACTTGGATTAGTGGTTGAACCAATGTTCCTTTTCCCCAGTTTAGATGTGCGAAACATACACTACTCCACAGGCTGCTGTTCAACACAGCCCTGGTTTTGTAGAGTCCTAAAGAGTCCTATTTTTTTTTTTTTAAATCTCAGAGAGGAAGGGAGAGAGAGAGAAAGAGAGACATGAATGATGAGAGAGAATCATGGATCGGCTGCCTCCTGCACGCCCCCTATTGGGGATGGAGGGTGAACCCGGGCATGCGCCCTGACGGGGAATAGAACCGTGACCTCCTGGTTCATAGGTCGGCACTCAACCACTGAGCCACGCTGGCTGGGCCAGGGTTATCATTTTTTCCAGAAATAGGCAATCCACCATTCACTGTCGCCTCAGCACCAGTTAGTTCTTACCACTTACACTGTCAGTAACTTGTGAAGTCAGGACTTAACGCATACACTGAATTTTCAGGATTTTTATCTTAAGTAATTATAGACACTAACCTTGATAGGAAGACATTAGAGGGTTCTTATTCTGTCATTGTATAATAATAATGCCTTTAATATGAAATGGGACATTATTTATAATTGATATAGTTAATGTATCTTTTTATAGTTGTAAGTAAACAGAGGTGGTATATTTAACCTTCTGTAATATACTGTATTTAGAAATGGAAATCTATATAGGCTTAGATGTCACTCCTTCGAAGGTTTACTCCTGTGGTACGGTTTTAAAAAAAAATCTATTGGCCTGGGAATTCTGACCCTAACTGCAGACTGTGTTAACAATGCAACCACAATAAAATACAGTTGGATATTTGAGAAATGTTATGTGTTGTTTATTTTTAAGGGCCAAATCCACTTTCAGTTATGACTGACCTTTCTCTTTCTTAGACCTTTGGTACAAAATGGCTTTGATAAAGTAGAATCAATCCCTTAAGAATAGCCCTAACCAGTTTCGCTCAGGAGTGTCGGCCCGTGGACCGAAGGGTCGCAGGTTCGATTCCCGGTCAAGGGTATGTACCTGGGTTGCAAGTTCCATTCCTAGCCCAGTTGGGGTACGTGTGGGGGGCAACCAATCGATGTGTCTCTCTCACATCGATGTTTCTCTCTCTGTGTCTCTCCTGCTCCCTACCACTCTCTCTAAAAATCAACAAAAAAATGCCTTCGGGTGAGGAGGAACAAAAACAAAATAACTTCAGAACAAGATGACAGGTGCGCCACTGAATTTAGCCTGAGTGGGGCATTTCGGGGAGCACTTAGTCCAGACCGGCCGGTGTAGCTCAGTGTTTGAGCATCGACCCATGAACCAGGAGGTCATGGTTCGATTCCCGGTCAGGGCACATGCCCGGGTTGTGGGCTCAGTCCCCAGTAGGGTGCATGCAGGAGGCAGCCGATCCATGATTCTCTAATCATTGATGTGTCTATCTCTCCCTCTCCCTTCCTCTCTGAAATCAATAAAAATATATTTTTTAAAATATATATATTTTATTGATTTTTTACAGAGAGGAAGGGAGAGGGATAGAGAACTAGAAACAGATCAGCTGCCTCCAGCACACCTCCTACTGGGGATGTGCCTGCAACCAAGGTACATGCCCTTGACCTGAATCGAACCTGGGACGTCACTCTATCCACTGAGCCAAACCGGTTAGGGCTAAAAAGTATATTTTTAAACAAATAGATAGATGAATAGATAGGTAAATAGATAGAGATAAATTAATTAATTAAATGCATTCAATAAATAACGAATGAATGAAGTTAAGTTGCTCCTGTCCCCAATGGCCAAGTGGCCACGTCTGCTCCTGTCTGTCTGCCCAGGCACTGCACTGGCGTGCGCTTCCTCGCGGCGCCGCTAGATGGCGCAGCCGCACGCCCTGAAGGCGCCGCACCGGGTGGCGGCGGGGGCTCACTCAGCGCTGTGGCCGCCACGCCCTGCCAATTAGGGACTCTTCCCCGCCCCCCCCCCTTCCTCCCCCGGGAATCCTACCGCCGGGTGTTTTTCTTATTTATTTGCTTGCATGCTGGAATGAGGGCAGCCGTGGTGGGACGGGATTGCAAAGCTGCCCCCCTCCTTCTGGAAGGGCGTCCCGTGGCTGGAGAGCTGGAGAGGGCAGCCTCTTGGGAGCGAAGCCAGGCTGCCCCCCGCCCTGGTCCCCTTGCCCGCCAGGCGGGGTGTCGGCGAGGTCGTGCAGGGGAGGGGGGAAATGGGGAGGGGACCTGGGGGTGCCCGGCTTTTGTGAAATGGCCGTGAAGGTGGTGGCGATGTGTCTGTGCCCTGCGCTAAATCTTGGGAATGCCCCAGGAAAATGCCAGGGTGGAAAGTCACATTTTCTCCTCCACGAGCCGCTTCTCTTTCTCTCGGGGGCACCTGGAGCCGAATCTGATGCCCGCCCCGTCGCGCGAACTTGAACCTGCGTCCTTATGATCTGCGTTCGGGTAATGGTCTCAGTGGTGCGGTGAAGATACTTGTATTAGGTGGAAACATGCATAATACCTTGCCAACATTCCTCTGTTTTATCTACACTCCCCCTCCCCACTAAAGAACGGCAATTTATTTGTTTTTTTAAGTATTTTAAAATCGATTTTTAGAGAGAGTAACATCGATGTGAGAGGGAAACATGAATGGGCTGCCTCCTGCACTCCCCCTGCCGGGGACCGACCGAGCCTGCAACCCGGCTGACCGGGCATTGAACTGGCAACCTTTGCAGCGGTTCTCAACCTGTGGGTTGCGACCCCTTTGGCGATCGAACGACCCTTTCACAGGGGTCGCCTAAGACCATCCTGCATATCAGATATTTACATGACGATTCATCACAGTAGCAACATGACAGTGATGAAGTAGCCACGAAAATAATGTTATGGTTGGGTCACAACATGAGGAACTGTATTGAAAGGGCCAGAAGGTTGAGAACCACTGCTTTAGGGGCTCAGGACAACGCCCAAACAACTGAGCCACACTGGCCAGGGCAAGAACCCCAATTTAAAATAGCTCACCACGCCCTGGCCGGTTTGGCTCAGTGGACAGAGCGCCGGCCTGCGGACTGAAGGGTCCCAGGTTCGATTCCCGCTCAAGGGCACAGGCCCGGGTTGTGGGCTCGATCCCCAGTACGGGGCGTGCAGGAGGCAGCCGATCCATGATTCTCTCTCACCATGGATGTTTCTCTCTCTCCCTCTCCCTTCCTCTCTGACATCAATAAAAGTATAGATTCTAAAAAGATGCATCATAATAAGATAAATCTTTAAAAAACAAAAGACAAGAATCCACCAAATAGTGGCATCTTGGTGTCCAGCCCTCACTACATTGGCAAACTCCTGTGGTAGAGCGGGAGCCTGAG
>NW_005871573.1:39336-59699 GCF_000147115.1 Myotis lucifugus | reverse complement strand
CTGGTGATGCAGGAGGCGCCAGCACACCTGCAGCTTCAAAGTCTGAGGCCTCCTCCCTGCCAAAGGGGAGGGGGGGGTTCCTGGCCCTAAAAAACCATGTGTACGGGGACTCTGCCAGCCACCTCCCCTGCGGCAGGTGGGTGCTGTCCGGGCAGGGGAGCCAGGTTAGGCTGCAGGTGTGTGTGAGAGAGGTGGGGGGTGAGAATTGGGGGACCTCTGGGGATCAGGGGGAGAAGGTGATGCAGAACTGGGGGCCTCCTAGGGGTGGGAGGGAGAGAGTGTCTGGGGATTGGAGATTTCTGTGGCCAGAGCAGCCTGCCCCTTCACAGCCTGAGGCCACAGATTTTTTTTTTTCTCACAAACACATCCCCACGCAGGTGACAGGGAGGTAGAGAAGCAGGTGCTTCACCCCAGATCCCCTGCTTTCCGTGTTTGCCCCTGTTCGCCTCAGAGTGCCCTGGGCATGAGACGGGGAAGATTAGAATGTGCAGTTTGGGACAATGTTAGCATCCAATGCCTTTTGTAACCTGACTTCTCTTTGCTCATGTCCCGGAAGAATAAAGAAAAGAAATGAACAACATACCCCTGGAGTTCATACAAAATAGTGTCGAATGCAAACTGTCATGGAAAAATCACGATTTAAAAGAAGAAAGAACAGAAAAACAGCCCGGCTGAGTGGCTCCGTGGTTGAGCGTGGAGGTCAGGGTTGGATTCCCAGTCAGGGCACAGGCCCGGGTTGTGAGTTCGATCCCCAGTAGGGGGCGTGCAGGAGGCAGCCGATCCATGATTCTCTCATCATTGATGTTTCTATCTCTCTCTCTCTCTCTTTCTCTCTGAAATCAATTTAAAAATTTTTTTTAAATAATAAAAATAAGTAAATCAGCCTTAGCCAGTGTGGCTCAGTGGATAGAGCGTCGGCCTGAGGACTGAAGAGTCCCAGGTTCGATTCCAGTCAAGGGCACGTACCTTGGTTGCAGGCTTCATCCTGGTCAGAGACATGAAGGAGGCCACCAATTGATGTGTCTGTCTCACATCAAGGTTTCTCTCTCTCTCCCTCTCTCTCTCTATCTCCCCTTCCCTTCCCTCCCCTCCCCTTTCCTTCCCTTCCATTCTCTCTATAAATCAATGGAAAAATATCCTCGGGTGAGGATTAACTACAACCACAAAAATAGGCACATCAGATAGTGCTGCTGGTCAGTTTGGGACCCTTCCGTAGTTTCTCCTTGTTGAGCGGCATGAAATCCAGGAGACCTTCCCTTCACACCCCAGCTGGTCCGGCCTCGGCCACCTCGGACCACCTGGCCATGCCCCCAGCCACCCTGGCCCATCTCCATCCCATGGCCTCAGCTGCCCGCGCCCCCCAACTCCACCTGCCAGCACTCTCTCTAAACCCAGCCTCTCTCTGTGTCCTCCTTAGGGTCTCTACCGTGTTCCTACTTGATCTGTTCGACTCTTTTTTCTTTTCTTCTTTTTTTAATATAAATTTAAAAAGAGCTGGGTGACCAGAGCATTTGTAACATGCTTAACGTCCAAGTCTTCCAACTGGTTTTTGCATTGATTTTTAAAAATATATATTTTTATTGATTTCCGAGAGGAAGGGGGAGGGAAAGAGAGAGAAACATCACTGATGAGAGAGAATCATGGATCGGCTGCCTCCTGCACGCCCCCTACTGGGGATCCAGCCCACAACCCAGGCACGTGCCCTGACCGGGAATCAAACCATGACCTCCTGGTTCCTAGGTTGATGCTCAACCACTGAGCCACACCAGCCAGGCTCCACTGATTTTTTAGAGAGAGTGGAGGGAGGAGAGACAGAGAAACATCGATGTGAGAGAGAGACACATCGATCGGTTGCCTCCCGCACGCACCGCGACTAGGGCCCGGGGAACCTGCAACCCGGGCATGTGCCCTTGATGGGAATCGAACCCGGGACCCTCCAGACCGCAGGCCGGCGCTCTATCCACTGAGCCACACCGGCTAGGGCTCCGCTTTCCTTTTGAAGTTCTTTTTCATGAAAGTGTTTGGGTGTCTTCCTTAGGGCAGGTCTGGGGAGTTGGCCAAAGAGCAGTGGTGAGGTTTTAAGATGTGTGAAAGGAATGATCCTGGCAGGAAACTCCCAGAAGCCCTGGCTAGGGTGTCTGTGCCAAGAAGGAAGAGAAAATGCGACATTTCCAGCCACGACGTGTGGCCTGGGTCCCAGCCCCACACACCCGCTGTGGGGAACCTTGGGCAACACGGGCGTTACCTCATCTCCAAACTTCTACCTTAGCGCCGCGGCCAAAAGACAGACCTTAATTGAAAAGCTGCTCCCGTGGCCCAGGTCCTCCCCTGGTGAAGTGATTTTCAGAAGGAAAGTGAAAATGAAAAGAGGAACAGAATGTACTGGGTGAGGGGTGGCCTGAAAGATTTTAAAGGTTTAAAAAGAAAAAAAAACACACACTTAAACAAAATGACAGGGTAAGTCAGACACTTCTCTTTTCAGAAGGGGCGTCCGCCTGCATTTGGGGTTTGGAAGGGAGTGGAATTCTTTTGCCAGCAGATTTAAAAGGTTAGGAGCAGATAGCAACGGTTCTCCTTGATTTCTGAATCTTCCTGGAGCCTCGGTTCTCTCTGTTTTGTGTGTATTTTTTCTTCCTCCTCACCCGAGGATATTTTTCCAATAATTTTTTTAGAGAGAGTGGAAGGGAGGTGGGGAGACAGAGAGAGAGAGAGAAGCATCGATGTGAGAGACACATGGATTGGTTGCTGCCCCCATGAGCCCTGACCAGGGAATCGAACCCGGGACCCTTCAGGCCACGGGCCGATGCTCTATCCACTGAGCCAAACCGGCGAGGGCTGGAGCCTTGGTTTGGTTTTGTTAATATTTATTTTTATTGATTTCAGAGAGGAAAGGAGAGGGGGAGAGAGAGAGAGAAACATCCATGATGAGAGAATCGTGGATCGGCTGCCTCCTGCACGCCCCCGACTGGGGATGGAGCCTGCAACCCGGGCACGTGCCCTGACCGGGAATCGAACCAGCAACCTCTTGGTTCATCGGGCGACCGCTGAGCCAGGCCGGCTGGGCACCAGCTTGGCTGTAACACGGAGGTTCTGTGGTGCTGCTTCCCCCTGTCCCCGTCGCGAGCTGATTTGGCTCAGGGGCCGTTCTAGAACCTGCTCGCAGGGGAGCTGGCCCTGGTGTAGACATCTTAACCCTCACGGCAGCCCAGTGAGCTTGCCCGGGAGGAGGGTGCGTGTCTATTTTTAATAGATGAGCAAACTGAGGCCCATGTAAGTTTCGCCTTGAGGTTACCCGGCTGGCACGGGACACAGATCATCCTCGCCTTTGACCTTCACACATCATTTGCATGACCTTCATTTTTTTTTTTTTTTAGCTGCGCGATATCTCTCTCCGTTTCTGAGGACGGTGGCTAATCATTGATGTTTCTCTCCCTCTGATCCTCTCTTCCTCTTTGAAATCAATAAAAAGATACTTTAGCCCTAGGCCGTTTGGCTCAGTGGATAGAGCGTCGGCCCACAGACTGAAGGGTCCCAGGTTCGATTCCGGCCAAGGGCACGTACCTCGGTTGCAGGCTCCCCGGCCCTGGGTGCGTGCAGGAGGCAACCAATCAATGTGTCTCTCTCACATCAACGATTCTCTCTCTGTGTCTCTCCCCCGACCCTCTACTCGCTCTATAAATCAATGGAAAAATGTCATCGGGTGAAGATTAAAAAAAAATTAAAAATAATAATTAATATATTTTAAAAAAAGAAAAGCTTTCTGATTTTATGATGGTTTTCTTTTTACCACCAGAGCGAGACGGCCTTCTGCTCAGCCATGACCGAACGTCCGTGCCTTCGACCCCACCTCCGGCAGCCTCGGCGGTGACGACGGCCAACACGGATTTGGGGGAGCGGCCACCCCGAGGCTTCATGGCTGGCATGTCGGGGCGACCGCCCAGCATGTACTGGTGTGTGGGGCCGGAGGGGTCAGCCGTGCGTCCAGAACGCGCCATGGACACGCACAATGGTAAGGGATGGGGCTGGCCGAACCTGCCACGCGTGTCCCCGGGGGAGCCCAGGCCACGGGAGCACAAGGGGTTCTCAACGGAAGGATCTAGCGTGGCTGTGAGGGGGGGACTTGTTTATTATAAAAAGTATCTGGGGATTCTCACTTAAATTCTAAAAATTAGCCCCGGCCGGCGTGGCTCAGGGGTTGAGCGTCGACCTAGGAACCAGGAGGTCACGGTTCGATTCCCGGTCGGGGCACGTGCCCGGGTTGCGGGCTCCATCCCCAGTGTGGGGTGTGCAGGAGGCAGCCGGTCCGTGATGCTTCTCTCTCATCGGTGTTCCTTTCTCTCTCCCTTTCTCTCTCTCTGAAAATCAATAAAAATGTATTTTAAATATTTTTTAAATAATAATAATAATAAAAACCCTTGGAGGCTGACATGCTTTGGAAATGACGTTGATATATCTCTTCGGGGTTTTCTTGGTGAATCCTCACCCGGCGATATTTTTCCATTGATTTTTAGAGAGAGGGGAAGGGAAGGGGCGAGACGGAAACAAAAGAACCCTTCCAGGTGGAGTTTAGAAAAAGATCTAAACGGGAATGAAACACATAGCTTTACTTTGGGGGGTTTTGGTGATGTGTGTGTGTGTGTGTGTGTGTGTGTGTGTGTGTTTTCTTCGTTTTTGATATTTTTTAAATTGACTTCAGAGAGGAAGGGAGAGGGAGAGAGAGAGAGAGGAACATCAATGATGAGAGAGAATCATCGATCGACTGCCCCCTGCACGTCCCCTACTGGGGATCAAGCCCACAACCCGGGCATGTGCCCTGACCGGGAATCGAACCTGGGACCCTTCAATCCGCAGGCTGATACTCTATCCATTGAGCCAACCCGGCCAGGGCCACTGCTCCCTGCTTTGACCAGCAACCCCACCCCCGCTTGTGTCTCTGTAGCACAGTTCACCCTGCCCCAGGCCAGGGATGTGTGAGTGCATGGCCTGCCGGCTGCCCGGTGGCGCCCAGCCGGTGTGTGTGTATCTGTCCCGTGTTTCGGCCTCACTCTGTATCCCAGGAAGGAAGGCGTGTAAGGTTGTCAGGGCTGTGCCCTCGCCTGAGCCCTGGGCCAGCCTGCAGGGCAATCCGTCCTGACAAACAGGGCCATGACACATTCCTGTCCATCACCACGGTCGGAGTGGACAGACCTGTCCGGCCGGCTCGGGAGGCTGCCTGGAAAGAGGAGAGGGAGGAAACTGAGATCCTTCGGGCCCAGGCCCCTCGGGGAGCAGACTTCTGGGCATGGGGGGTGAGGGGTGCTCGGACGGACAGAGGGATGGACAGAGGGGCGGACGGACATCCCCAGGGTGGCTCACGCCCCCCTCCTCTCTGTGAGGGGTCCTGGCGTCAGCAGCCCGCCGCTCGGAGCATGGTCCTCCCCTCCCCCGGACCCAGCATGGACCAGAGGAGGACAAGGAACATTCTAGAAGGTCTGCAAGTCCCAGTGTCCTTTTCTTATTCCTTTGGCTTGTTCAAAGCTGTGTTTTTTTTTTTAAAAAAAAACTTATTGCCTTAGCTGGTGTGGCTCAGTGGATAGAGCATCGGCCTGTGGTCTGAAGGGGCCTGGGTTCTATTCCGGTCAAGGACACATGCCCGGGTTGCGGGCTCGAACCCCAGTTGGGGGCGTGTAGGAGGCATCCGATCAATGGTTCTCTCTCATCATTGATGTTTCTCTCTCTCTCTCTCTCTCCTTCTCCCTGCCTCTCTGAAATCAATAAGAATATATTTAAAATAATAATAATAACTTCGCCCTAGCTGGTTTGGCTCAGTGGATAGAGCGTCGGCCTGCGGACTGAAGGGTCCCGGGTTCGATTCCCGTCAAGGGCATGTACCTTGGTTGCAGGCACATCACCAGTTGGGGAGTAGGGGTGTGCAGGAGACAGCTGATCGATGCTTCTCTCTCATCGATATATCTAACTCTCTATCCCTCTCCCTTCCTCTCTGTAAAAAATTAATAAAATACTTTAAAAAGGAAAAAAAAAAATAATAACTTCTTGCCCTGGCCAGTTTGGGTCAGTGGTGAGAGCATCGGCCTGAGAACTGAAGGGTCCCGGGTTCGAGTCCCGGCCGAGGGCATGTACCTCGGTTGCAGGTTCGATCCCCGCCCCCAGTTGGGCACCGTGCGGGGAGCCAGCCAGTCATGTGTCTCTCACACATCGATGTTTCTCTCTCTCTCCTCCACTCTCCCTAAAAATCAATGGGAAAATGTCCTTGGGTGAGGATTAACAACAACAAAAAAAGATGATGAAAAAGGAATGTAGGCTCTGCCCTGGCCGGTATAGCTCAGTGGTTAGAGCAACGGCCCATGAACCAAAGGGTCCCAGGTTCGATTCCCGATCAAGGGCACGTACCTGGATTGCAGGTTCAATCCCCGCCCTTCCCCCCAACCCCCACCGTCTCAGTGTGTGCGGGAAGCAACCAATCTATGTGTCTCTCACACATGGATGTTTCTCTCTCTCTCCCTCCCCTCCCTTCCACTCTTTCTAAAAAAAAATCAATGGGAAAAATATGCTCGGGTGAGAATTCACCAAAAAAAAAAAGAGGAAATGCCAGCTCTCGGATCTGATAGGACCCTGTCTTGCTTTGTCTCTGCCCACTTCCCCTTGGGGACTCTGAGGCCCAAGATCTGCCCGTCTTTCCCTGCCCCGGGGGGTCCTGCTCCCAGGGGTCCCGGGTCCTTGGCTCCATAAGCTGGAAACTCGGTTCTGTTTTGCTTCCTGGGGGGTTGGGGGTTGGGGGGGGAGCGGGGTGGGGAGGGCTCCCTTCCTGCCGCTCCGCTGCCTGCCCAGCCTACAGGCTCGGTGGGTGAGGCCGGGCATTTCTCCTTTACGGCCTTCATCTTCCTCAAAAGCTTGTGGGAACATGGTTGGGTGCTGGTGTCCGTGTTGGGATTCCCCGTCGCTGTCGGAACTCGGCCCGATTGCCGCAGCCCGCAGCGAGGGGCGGGAGGCAGGGAGGCTGCCGTGGGCTGCCTTGGGGGTTCGCCTGGACTGTTTCTGTCTTTAGAAAAAAAATGGCCCTGGCCAGTGTGGCTCAGTGGATAGAGCATCGGCCTGCAGACCAAAGGGTCCCGGGTTCGATTCCGGTCAAGGGCAGGTACCTCGGTGGCAGGTTCCTCCCTGGCCCGGGCCCTGGTCGGGGTGCGTGCAGGAGGCAACCCATCGATGTGTTTCTCTCACATCGATGTTTCTCTCTGTCTCTCCCTCTCTCTCACTCTCCCTGAAAGTCAATGGGAAAATAAAAATAAATGAAATTTAGTTAAACAGGGTGTTTTGCATGGTTTCATATGAATTTCTCTTTTTTTAAAAAAATATATTTTATTGATTATTTTACAGAGAGGAAGGGAGAAGAATAGAGGGTTAGAAACATGGATGAGAGAGAAACATCGATCAGCTGCCTCCTGCACACCCCCTACTGGGGATGTGCCCGCAACCCAGGTACATGCCCTTGACTGGAATCGAACCCAGGACCCTTCAGTCCGCAGGCCGACGCTCTATCCACTGAGCCACACCGGTTAGGGCTGAATTTCTCTTGTGTAGTGGGTGAGGCTCAGCGTGTTTTGGCATGGGTGACTCTGGTTATATCTACTTTCGTGTAACTTCCCGCGCGCCCAAAGGTTGTGGGTTCGATTCCCGGTCACGGCACAGACCTCGGTTGCTGGTAGGAGTTGGAAAGCCCCGGGTACTATCCTGAGTCAGGCTGGCCGCTGACCTGACATGAACCCCGCTGCCCCTGTGCCGAAGCGGCCAGACCCCAGGGCAGGCGGTGTGGACATGGGCCGTGGGACCGCATGGAGCTGCTCTCAGAAAGCAGGATCCAGAAGGGCCTGAGGCACCTTTGTCCGCGCTGAGCGAGAGGATTCAGTGCCCGCTGGCCGTGCTGAGCGAGGCAGCCGATGGCCAGGGTCATGGGCGAACATTTCCGTCGCTCGGGGTTTCAGCACAGGTCACACAGTTCTCGGTAAAAGAATCCATGGTTCTCTCTCATCGTGGATGTTTCTCTCTCTCCGTCCCTCTCCCTTCCTCTCTGAAATCAATTTTAAAAAATATATTAAAATAATACATTGGTGCCTCACTCTAAATGTCCCTCTGCATTGCGATCGTGTCTTCCTTCCCCGGTGCCCAGCTTGGCCAATAGCGAGTTGAATCCGGTTCGAAATTTTGCTTGGTTAAGCTGGAAAGTATATATTTTTATTTAAAATAATGTTTTATTGATTTCAGAGAGGAAGGAAGAGAGAGAGAAACATGGATCGGCTGCCTCCTGCGCGCCCCCTGACTGGGGATGGAGCCCACAACCCGGGCATGTGCCCTGACCGGGAATCGAACCCTGACCTCCTGGTTCACAGGTCGATACTCAACCCCTGAGCCACACGGGCCGGGCTCGATTGTACTTTTTTTTTTTTTTTTAATATATTCTATTGATTTTTTACAGAGAGGAAGGGAGAGGGATAGAGAGTTAGAAACATCGATGAGAGAGAAGCATCGATCAGCTGCCTCCTGCACACTCCCCACTGGGGATGTGCCCGCAACCAAGGTACATGCCCTTGACCGGAATCGAACCTGGGACCCTTGAGTCCGCAGGCCGACGCTCTATCCACTGAGCCAAACCAGCCAGGGCTCGTTTGTACTTTTTATCTCCAGGGAAAATAGCAGCTCTCTGTGTGCTACCCCGCCGCGGGATCGGTGTGTATACACATACACAGGGCTGGGCGAAAGTAGGCTCCCCAGCATCATCCAGAAGACAGTCCTTAGTAAATAAATAATAAGCCAGGAACCAGCTGTGTGTCTGGCGCACTCACGGCTGTCAGTCTACTTGTGCCCACCCCGTAGCGCCATCCATCCGCCTTTGACGAGCGGACACGGCGTCCCCAGGGGCCAGGTGGGGAGACCCACAGAGAGGCCGTCTGTCTGGGCTGCGAGGCTGGGCTGGGCTGGGTGTGACGTGTCTGTTGTGTGTGAGGGAGCCGGGCCCCCGGTGAAGGCCACCGCTGATCGCTGTCCCGATGCCGGGGGTCCGAGGGGCCTGGCATGATGGGGCCGGGCACCCGCCATCTGGAGCCGGGGAGGGATGACCGCGAGGGTCACCCTGGGGGTCACGCCGCCCTCCACGCCGTGAGCATCTTCCCCGAAGGAAGAAAGGCTTGGATTTCACCGTAATCCGACCCAGAGATGAAACTGCAGCGCAGGCTGAGCCTCTGGAGCCGGAGCTGGCAGAGGCGGCAGCGTCCCCCGCGAGGAAGGCCTGTCGAGTCCCAGCTGCGGTGGGCGAACCCCGCGGGCCCAGGAGGGTGTGACCTGCGGGGAGGGTCCGTCCCCGTGCCCCCCCCCCCCGCACCCCTCCGGCTTCGGCCACATGGGGACGCGCTGGAGGATGTTCTGGGAAGGTCGTTAAACAGTGATGACCAGGTAGGTAGCATCCTGGAGTTGCCTTGGGTGTGTTCTGCAGAGAACTGTGCGTTGATAGATACATTTTTATTTTATTTTGTTGTTGTTATTATTTTCGTTCATCCCCACCCAAGGATATTTTCCCATTGATTTTTAGAGAGAGTGGAAGGGAGAGGGAGAGACAGAGAGAAACACATCCATTGGTTGTCTCCTCCACAAGCCCTGACCAGGGCCCGGGCCCGGGAGGAGCCTGCGACCGAGGTACATGCCCTTGACCTGAATCGAACCCGGGACCCTTTGGTCTGCAGGCCGGCGTTCTGTCCACTGAGCCAAACCAGCCAGGACGATAGATATATTTTCACTTTCTGCTGCCATGTGGATGTAGGTGACTTTTTAAAATGCTATGGGTGTGCAAATAAGATCTGAGTGTCTTTTATAGGGCGTGCAGGGAATGCCACAGATTTTGAATCGACTGACAGTATTTAGTCATGTTTTCTTTGGTGAGGATGAGAGAATTAAGTGTTGGATATATAAATATATAAATAGAGCCCAGCCGAAACCGGTTTGGCTCAGTGGATAGAGCGTCGGCCTGCGGACCGAAAGGTCCCAGGTTCGATTCTGGTCAAGGGCATGTACCTGGGTTGCGGGCACATCCCCAGTGGGAGATGTGCAGGAGGCAGCTGATCAATGTTTCTCTCTCATCGATGTTTCTAACTCTCTATCTCTCTCCCTTCCTCTCTGTAAAAAATCAATAAAATATATTTAAAATAAATAAATAAATAAATAAATAAATAAATAAATAGAGCCCAGCTGGCATGGTTCAGTGGTTGAGCATCGACCTATGAACCAGGAGGTCAGGGTTCGATTCCCGGTCAGGGCACATGCCTGGATTGCAGGCTCGAACCCCAGTGTCTCCCTTCCTCTCTGAAAACAATAAAAATATATTTTAAAGAAACAAAAACCTTTCTAATGATTCCCATGAGCCAGCAGTGATGGTGATGCTGTGTGCACTTCCCTCCACCCAGGTGCCGGGGACATGGGCAGCAAACTGGCCACACCGGACGGCGACCCCGCCGGGCGGGGTCCTGGGACGGAAGACATTCACGCCGCGTACAAGCGGGGCGACCCCAGCAGAGCCCGCCACCTGCTCAGGGAAGCCTGTGATGAGTGCGCCTCCCAGCGGGAAAAGGTAAGGTCCAAGCCGGACCCTCTGGCCAGAACCGGGGCACCCGGCGCTGCCGAACCAGATTATAGACCCAGATTATAGACACACATTATACTAACATCAAATTACTGGTGTGTGTTTTTTTTTTAATATATTTTTATTTGGTTTCAGAGAGGAAGGGAGAAGGAGAGAGAGAGAGAAACAGCAATGATGAGAGAGAATCATGGATCGGCTGCCTCCTGCACGCCCCCTACTGGGGATCGAGCTCACAGCCTGCACATGTGCCCTGACCAGGAATCGAACCGTGACCTCCTGGTTCAGAGGTTGCAAAGATCAATCACTGAGCCACTGGGGCTGGGCTGGAGTGGCTTTCTTTGCAGACGGGTTTGGGAGGTAGAGGTAGTGGGGGGGGGGAGGGCCTCCTCATTTTGCACTATCTATGCTGTTGGAATTAATTTTTTTGGAGGGAGTAATCCTCACCCGAGGATATTTTTCCATTGATTTTTAGAGAGAGTAGAGGAGAGAGGGAGAGACAGAGAGAAACATTGATGTGAGAGAGACACATCGATTGGTTGCCTCCTGCACGAGCCCCACCCTGGGCCCGGGCCAGGGAGGAGCCTACAACCGAGGTACGTGCCCTTGACCGGGATCGAACTCGGGACCCTTCGGTCCGCCGGCCGACGCTCTATCCACTGAGCCAAACCAGCTAGGGCATATTTTTTAAAAAATATCTTTGAGTGAGGATTTTTTTTTAAAGATCATCATTTTAAAGGTAATTGATATTAACATAACAATCATTGATGAACTCCTTTGCCTATTGGGGGGCCACGTCTTTGAAATCGCATGTGCCTTCACACCCTCGGCACCTCTGGGCCACATTTGAAATCCTCAACAGCCGCGCGTGGCCAGGAGGGGGCGCCCTCCCACACAGCCCGGCTCTAGCCTTCCCCGTGGGCTTGGTAAAGCATGCGGAGGCGATTCTCTCGGCGATTTCCCACAGCGCTGGCCTCCCCGGGGTCCTGTTGCTGTTTGCTTTGACCAGGGCCAGCTCCTGAGCATCGCAGCGGCCTACGGGGACCTGGAGACCGTCCGCTATCTTCTCACCGAGAGGCAGGTGGCGCTGCCGACCGAGCCCACGGACGACAACCCCGCGGTGGTGGCGGCGCACTTCGGGCACACGGAGGTCGTGCAGGAATTGCTCGAGTCTTTCCGAGGTAAGTCCCACTCAGGGGACCCCTCTTCTTTAGGAATCAGACAGGCATTGGGAGGTCCTGCACCCCAAAAGGCTTATTTCTTCTCACTTTTACCCATGTTGAGCTCCGGTGCTCACACTGTAGGCATCTATGTGCCTTTTTATAAAATCTAATCGAGAATTCCTGTGGCCCGCTCTCCCCTTAGATTCCCCTCTGATTTACATTTCACATGAATGTGCTACATTTGTTCCAACGGTTGAGCCTATATTGATACATTACGACTCACCAAAGTCCACTCCCAGCTCAGTCCTTTTTATCACTGAATCCTGTTACATGTTTTGGAAGTGCCGTGTGATGTTGCTTTTTTAGTAGCAATTGAATTTTTCTTCTGGGAGACTCAGGGTGCTCTGGTCTCCTTTAATTTCCCACGGTGGCCTTGGATCTGCAATACGGTACAAGTGCAGGCATCGCTGCAATTATAGGCTGAGGCATTGCCTTACCAGTGGTCATTGAACATGAGGATATTTTTGGGGGTGTAGAGCAGGCTTCAAGGATGTGCAACAGTGGTGCCACACGGGGCCCTTTGCTTACAAGGGCCCCACACTTGGGTCCAACGCTCAACCGCTGAGCCACACCAGCCCGGCACAGTATCTCATGTTCTGAATGCTGCCTTCCCTCCCTTGGCATTATGCGATGAGCAGGTGGGTTTGTCATAATATGCAGATTCAGAGGGACTGTTCCAGAAAACTCGATCAAACTCGGCAGAAGCGAATTCCATCTGGAAACAGGACAGCTGGGTTTCATTGATGATCCAAGGGGGCGGTCAGCGTAGGGGCCACCAGTGCCGTTTGGGGCCACTGTCCCTCTGCCCTTCTGTCTCCCGCCAGGTCCCTGCAGCCTCCAGCGGCTGCTGAACTGGATGCTGGCCCTGGCTTGTCAGCGAGGCCACCTGGGGCTGGTGAAACTCCTGGTCCTGACTTACGGGGCCGACCCCGAGAGCTACGCCGTCAGGAAGAACGAGTTCCCTGTCATTGTGCGCTTACCCCTGTACGCGGCCATCAAGGCAGGTGAGTCCCGGCTCAGTCCTGCCCCTGGGAACTGGCATGGTTCTGAGATACGAGACAGTGTCTCCACCCTTACCCCCGCCTGTCAGTTACCTGAGTGGAGACATGACAACTCCTGCTATTTGGTTTTTTGTTGGTTTGTTGGTTTAACATGTTTTTATTGATTTCAGAGAGGAAGGGAGAGTGAGAGGGAGAGAAACCTCAATGAGGAGAGAGAATCACTGATCAGCTGCCTCCTGCACGCCCCCTGCTGGGGATCGAGCGTACAACCCAGGCATCGAACCGGTGACCTCCTGGTTCATAGGTTGATGCTCAATCACTGAGCCACCAAATGTCTGCATCCTCCCTGATTCCTGCCCAGTGTCACCCGGTCAAGGGGATTTCAAGGACAGCGACCGGCTGTGGCCAATGGCACCGTGGCAGGCGGTCCTGCCCGCAAAGGGCAGAGTCCCAGACACATTCACACTGGTCGGTGGATCCTGGAGGTCACAGAGAACTTGAACCAGCACACGTTGAACATGTTTCGTTTTACGTGGCGGTGTGCCTCCGCGCCCCCTCCTGGCCACGTGTGGTTGTTCAGGATGGGGGCGACGTCTGAGACGTCCTGAGGGTCCCACGTCTGCCCCCCAGGGAATGAAGATATTGCCATCTTCCTGCTTCGCCACGGGG
This sequence comes from Myotis lucifugus, assembly GCF_000147115.1. Taxonomy (NCBI): domain Eukaryota; kingdom Metazoa; phylum Chordata; class Mammalia; order Chiroptera; family Vespertilionidae; genus Myotis; species Myotis lucifugus. The sequence goes on along the minus strand of NW_005871573.1, from coordinate 46,185 downwards.
CTTTCTTCTGCTCCTACATCTTGCTGGACAGTCCCGAGCCCAGCAAACACCTGCTCCGGAGCTTCTTCATCGAGGCCAGCGCCTTGCCCAGCAGCTGTTCAGGGAAAGTGGTGAGTAGCCCCTGCCCGTGGATAAGCCGAGAGAGAAGACGGGAGAGAGCCCGGCCGGTGTGGCTCAATGGTTGAACATCGACCTATGAACAATGAGGTCACGGTTCCATTCCCGGTCAGGGCACATGCCTGGGTTACAAGCTCGATCCCCAGTAAGGGGCGTGCAGGAGGCAGCTGATCCATGATTCTCTCTCATGATTGATGTTTTTCTCTCTCTCTCTCTCTCCCTCTCCTTTCCTCTCTGAAATCAATAAAAAATATATTTTTTAAAAAATAAAAAAGAAGACGGATATAGACCGGCCGGTGTGGCTCAGTGGTTGAGCATCGACCTATGAACCAGGGGGTCACGGTTCCATTCCCGCTCAGGGCACATGCCCGGGTTTCCGGCTCGATCCCCAGTAGGGGGCGTGCAGGAGGCGGCCGATCTGGCTCTCTGTTCTAGATAGATGGGCAGTTATTCCAGCAGAATTTGTACAATGAAGCTTTCTTGTCCCTGTGAATTGAAATGTCACCATTGTCACTTTCCCCCAAGATGTACCTGTGTGCCTGGTGAGGTCTCGGCACTGGTCTCCTGGCCTCTTTATTCCGTTAATTCGAGTTTTCTATTTGCTGTTTGATTTTTCTCAACACTATCTTGACTGCTACTACATATTTGTTCTTCCGTTTTGCGCATTTTTTGCGGCGACTGGATTGATGCTCATTTCTGTCCTTTAATGACATTGTGTCATTTTCTCCATGAAGGCCCCAGGCCTGTGTTGCTCATTTGTGTCTTCTTTATTGATTTAGGCGCTATTTGCATGGAAATATATAATTCTTTATTATCCCCTTTTCCGTCCGACTTGATGTTACTGGTCTGGAGAGAAGTTCTTTAGTTTCTTGTTTGTTTGGTTGGTTGCTTTTTAAAAATAATTTACATTTATTCATTTCAGAGAGGAAGGGAGTGGGAGAGATACAGAAACATCAATGATGAAAATCCTTGATCAGCTGCCTCCTGCATGCCCCCTACTGGGGATCGAGCCCAAAACCCGGGCATGCGCCCTAATTGGGATTCAAACCGTGACCTCCTGGTTCAGAGGTCAGTGCTCAACCATTGAGCCACACCAGCCGGGCTTCTCTTATTGAATCTAATAGTTTTTAGAAGAGTTCCTGGGGGGGGGGGGGGTTAGGTATCGGATCAAGTCACCTGCAAATTGCAAACAGGTTTGTCTCTTCTAATATTTATACAACTTTTTTGAGTGGATGTCTTATTGTGAATAACTAGACATTTTGAAAGTGGAATCATTGTGATGATAGATCTTTCTCTCTTGTTCCTGATTTTAAAGGTCTTGCCTGCAGCAAGGTAGGGGCGTTTGCTATAGATTTCCTGGAAAATAGACTGTTGTTATATGCAGGTAGTTTCCATGTTATTTCTTTTTGCTCAGAGCTTTTATTAGGAAAGTTTGCTGAATGATGTCAAACCCCATTTCTATATTTCTGGAGGTTTTCTGCTTTGTTTATTCATGGAATGAATGAGGGTGATGGATGTTGGCTCTCTAATTTCTGTAATAAATGCTCATTGGCTTTTTTTGCTGTTGAATTGGACCCACTGATATTTTATTGACCATTTTTTGCATCGGTAACGTTTCGCCGAACTGGTCTACAGTTTTGTGTTGTTTTTATGAGACGTTGCCTAAGGCTACGTGAGTTTGACAAACCGACTTGGGGAACTTTCCGTCTTATTCAGGAAGTTTCATTAGAACTTGTATTGTTAAGGGTGACATTTAGCCCGGCCGGCGTGGCTCAGTGGTTGAGCATCTACCTAGGAACCAGGCGGTCTCGGTTCGATTCCCGGTCAAGGGCACATGCCCGGGTTGCGGGCTCGATCCCCAGTAGGGGGAGTGCAGGAGGCAGCCGATCCATGATTCTCTCTCATCATGGATGTTTCTATCTCTCTCTCTCCCTCTCCCTTCCTCTCTGAAATCAATAAAAAATATATATTTTAAAGAAAGAAGTAGTTGGCATCTACATTGAGTGGCAAGATTATTATGACCACCCCATCAGTACTTCATTGACACTTCATCCAAAAATACTGAACATTGAAAACTTTTTAAGCAAATACTCTCCAGGTGTTATTATTATTATTATTTGCATAATTAATTCACTTCATTGTACTGATGGGGTGGTCATAATAATCTGGCCACTCAGTGTATATCTGTGATGAGAGAAAGATATACCTGGCTTCCCTTCTCCTTGGCCCTTTGGCGAAGACTCTGAAGAGAAAATGAAACCGCAGAGCAGCTGGAGTCAGCAGGGCTCGCTGGGCTTCCCCAGAGCACCTGGGACTTTTTTCTTATTATTCAAGTGACGTTCAAAAGGCGAGCACCTTGCAGGGGGAGTGTCCGGCTGCCCGGGTCTCGAACCTGGGACGGCACAGTCCCTCTGAGCTGCCGGCGGAAGGGAGGGTCTGTCCACAGGGTCCAGCGATGAGTCAGGAGCCAGAGGTAAGTGTTCCTGCCTCTCCAGGGGCCCAGTGGGGGTGGAGCCGGCATTTGGGGTTCGGAATGTCAGGCGAGGGCAAGGCATGAGAAGGGTGCTTTGCTGCCATGTATGTACGAGGCCGGAAAACGCCCTTGACTTCACTGGCAGTGAAGTAGTTGTCTCGTTCTTGAGTGTGTGTGTGTGTGTGTGAGTGTGTGTGTGTGAGTGTGTGTGTGAGTGTGTGTGTGTGAGTGTGTGTGTGTGTGTGTGTGTGTGTGTGTGTTAACCTCACCCAAGGGTATTTTCCCCCCATTGGTTTTTAGAGAGAGTGGAAAGGAATGAGGACAGAGAGAGAGAGACATCAATGTGAGAGAGACACAACAATTGGTTACCTCCCTCACATGCCCCAGGGCCAGGGATCGAACCTGCAACCCAGGAACGTGCCCTTGATGGGGAATCAAACCCGCCACCATGCTCAGTGTGAGGGCTGGTGCTCTATCCACTGAGCCATACTAGCCAAGGCAATTTTTTTTTCTGATTCTTTTTAGAGAGAGTGAAAGGGAGGGAGGGTGGGGAGAGAGAGACAGAGAGAGAGAGAGAGAGATGTGAGAGAGACACATCTGTTCGTTGCCTCCCTCACACGCTCCAACCGTACCTGCAACCCAGGTACAAGTCCTTAACCGGGAATTGAACCTGCGGCCCTTCCGTGCACAGTCCGATGCTCTATCCACTGGGCAACACTGGCCAAGGCGAGTTGGTATTTTTTAATGTCATCGTGCTGCCTCTGTGGAGACAGGCCGGTGGAGCCCAGAGCCCTCCTGCATGTCTCCCTGCCTTGCATCGCCTGGTTCTCAGGCTTCTAGAACCTTCCTCGGACAGCAGACAGGGGACTGCCGAGAAACCCCCGTGGATCTCCACTGTCCGCTGAGGTTTTTAATGTGTGTGTTTTTTAATATGTTTTCATTGATGTCAGAGAGGACGGGAGAGGGAGAGAGGGGTAGAAACATCATTGGTGAGAGAGAATCATCGACGGATCCGCTGCCTCCTGCACGCCCCACACTGGGGATCGAGCCCGCAACCCAGGCCTGTGCCCCGACCGGGAATCGAACCGGGACCTCCTGGTTCGTAGCTTTGAGAGGGTGTAAGACAGTGGTTCTCAACCTTCCGGCCCTTTAAATACAGTTCCTCATGTCGTGACCCAACCATAACATTATTTTCGTTGCTACTTCATCACTGTCATGTTGCTACTGTGATGAATCGGCATGTAAATATCTGATATGCAGGATGGTCTTAGGCGACCCCTGGGAAAGGGTCGTTCGACCGCCAAAGGGGTCGCGACCCACAGGTTGAGAACCGCTGGTGTAAGCGCTGGGGCGGGTTCGGGGTCTGATGACCTAGCTCAGGAGTTGAAGACAAGACACGCACCGCCACCTCGTGGCCAGAGAGGGAAGTGCGGCACAGCAGCCGATTTGAACAGCAAACTCGTGGCCATTGACGGGTGTCTCCTCACCCAGCCGTCAGCCCGCGGGTGACACGGTCCGGTCTGGGGAGCGCTGACGTCTGTCTGTCTAACTCTCTGGCCCGCCCAGCCTCTCCGTGTGAAGTGGGCCCACCTCAAGCTGCCCTGGGTGGACATCGACTGGCTCATCGACATCTCCTGCCAGATCACGGAGCTGGACCTGTCGGCCAACTGCCTGGCCTCCCTCCCGTCCGTCGTCCCCTGGGGGCTCATCAACCTGCGGAAGCTGAACCTCTCGGACAACCACCTGGCCGAGCTGCCCGGCGTGCAGTCCTCCGACGAAATCATCTGCTCCAGGTGGGCCTCCCTCGGGGCCGGGGCGCGGGGCGGGGGGTGGCGGGGGGGAGCTTGAGCCGGGGGAGAGGGGGTCTGCACCCCAGTTGCTGGCACCAACCTCTGCTGCCTGTGTCCCTGGCTGTGTTTTTTTTTCTTTAAATATTTGTATTGATTTCAGAGAGGAAGGGAGAGGGAGAGAGAGAAACATCAATGATGAGAGAGAATGGTGGATCGGCTGCCTCCTGCACGCCCCCTACTGGAGATCAAGCCCACAACCCAGGCATGGGCCCCGACCGGGAATCGAACCGTGACCTCCTGGTTCCTAGGTTGACGCTCAACCACTGAGCCACACCGGCCGGTGTCTCGCTACATTTCGAACGCACACGCTCCTTTAGCCTCGTGCACGCGGAAGGAGAAAGGGCGGCCTCCGTGTCCGCAGAGATACCGAACAGGAGCGTTTTCCCTCCTCCTTCTGATGCCTTCACTTCCTTCTCCCCCCGCAGGCTCCTAGAAGTCGACATTTCCAGCAACAAGCTGGCCCACCTCCCGCCGGGGTTCTTGCACCTCTCGAAGCTGCAAAAGCTGACGGCTTCGAAAAACTACTTAGAGAAATTGTTTGAGGAAGAAAGTGGTATGTCCCGTCCTCCGCAGCCTGACCTGATGGGTCGTCTCCTTCCTGATGAGGATCTTTTGACCAAGGCACCCTTTCCCTCCCCCGTCTAGCCACCAACTGGATCGGTTTGCGGAAGCTGCAGGAGCTGGATGTTTCTGATAACAAACTGACCGAACTCCCGGCGACGTTTCTTCATTCTTTCAAGTCACTCCATTGCCTGAATGTCTCCAGCAATAAGCTGAAGGTGTTCCCAGATGCCTGGGCCTGCCCGTTGGTGAGTATCAGACCGGAAATCCCGGAGGGCTCAGTGCGCTGCCTACGGAGTGTCACTCAGGCCCGGCCGGCATGGCTCAGTGGTTGAGCGTCGACCTAGGAACCAGGAGGTCACGGTTCGATTCCCGGTCAGGGCACATGCCTGTGTTGCAGGCTCAACTTCCAGTGTGGGGCGTGCAGGAGGCAGCCGATCCATGATTCTCTCTCATCACTGATGTTTCTATCTCTCTCTCCCTCTCCCTTCCTCTCTGAAATCAATTAAAAGAATAGGTTTAAAAAAAGAAAAGAAAGACATGTCACTCAGCATTTAGCAACTGAGTGTCTGAGGCAGGTAACTCACCAGAAAGCCAGACCCATGTGGCTCTGGGCTTGAAATTTGCACCGTCAGACCCACAGACGTTTCCATGGTTACAGCGTGCACATGGGGCACAGGATGGCTTCTGCCCAAGAAAGGGGGGCTCGGTTCCTTTCAGACGGCTCTAAACTAAGAATGAAGCGGAGCCCTGGCCAGTGTTGCTAAGTGGTTAGAGTAGCAGCCCTCCCGCCAAAGGGTCACGGGTTCGATTCCCAGTCCAGGGCACGTACCTGGGTTGCAGGTTCATCCCTGGCCCTGATTGGGGCGCGTGCAGGAGGCAACCAATGGATGTGTCTCTCTCACATCGATGTTTCTCTCTCTTTCTCTCCTCCCTCTTTTCCTTCCACTCTTTTTTTTTTAAATACATTTTTATTGATTTCAGAGAGGAAGGGAGAGGGAGAGAGAGAAGAAACAGCAATGATGAGAGAGGATCATGGATCGGCTGCCTCCTGCATGCCCCCTGCTGGGGAGGGAGCCCACAACCCGACCTCCTGGTTCATAGGTCGGCGCTCAACCACTGAGCCACACCGGACAGGCCCTCCCACTCTCTCCCTAAAAATCAATGGAAAACATCTTCTCGGGTCGAGGATTAACAAAACAAAAAAAATAATAAAGAAGAAGGAATCCGCCTGCGTCACACCGCCAACAAAATGGTGTTTCTGTTTCTTGGGAAGTTTGCTCGTTAGAGCGGACGGAACGGCAGAGAGAGTCTGCTCGCTGTGGGTTCAGAGCCAGGAAACTCGCCGTCAGCAGCGCCAGCGTTTCCAGTTTAAACATCTGCGTGTGGGAATCCGGCTGCTCTCCAGAGCTCGGGCCTGAATGGTCCCATTATCTCCAAGGACAATGGGCCAGATGTTCTGGGCGGGAGGAGAAGGGCTAGGAGTCCCCCTCACCCACCCACCTCCCCCCTTACTCTCCCCACCCCGTCTCCGTCCCTTCCTTGGAGCCAGGACGGGAAAACGAGGCAACCACAGTGTGTAGCCTCTTAGTGAACTGAGTGCTATTTGTCACGGAGCCATGGTGCAGCGGTCTTATTGCTATTTTATTGTTAATCCTCACCCGAGGCTATTTTTCCACTGATTTTTAGAGAGGGTGGAAGGGAGGGAGGGAGAGACACAGAGAGAGAAACATCCATGTGAGAGAGGCGCATCGATTGGTTGCCTCCTGCACGCGCCCCAACCAGGGCCGGGGATCGAACACATGCAATGGAAGTAAGTGCCCTTGACCGGGAATCGAACCCGGGACC
>NW_005871573.1:36148-38298 GCF_000147115.1 Myotis lucifugus | reverse complement strand
CGCCCCTGCTGGGGACCGAGGTACAACCCGGACATGTGCCCTGACTGGGGATCCAGCCGTGACCTCCTGGTTCTTAGGTTGACGCTCAACCACTGAGCCAGGCCGGCCGGGCTCCCTTTGGCGGGTAACGGCGCCGTTGACTCCCTCCCTCTCTGCCCCAGGCCCTGGTGTCCTTGAAGTTGCAGGGCAACCAGCTGGTGGCCGTGCCCCCTCCGGAGAAGTGGACCTGCACTCAGCTGAAGACGCTGGATCTCTCCAGAAACCAGTTTGGCAAGTAAGCGAGTCTCTGTCCCACAGGTTCTGAGTCCCGTGTGACCCCGCCCAGCAGCCCCTCAGGGTGGGTCTCTCTTCCTTGGTTAGTGGCCATCACGAAGCGACCCAGGCTGGGGCTTAAACAGCGCACATTTGCCCGGCCGGCGGGGCTCAGGGGTTGAGCGTCGACCTAGGAACCTGGAGGTCACAGTTCCATTCCCGGTCGGGGTGCATGCCCGGGTTGCGGGCTCGGTCCCCAGTAGGGGGCGTGCAAGAGGCAGACAATCCATGATTCTCTCTCATCATCGATGTTTCTCTCTCTCTCCCCCTCTCCCTTCCTCTCTCTGAAATCAATAAAAACATATTTTAAAATAAACGAATAAATAAAATGAATAAAGCAAAAAACGTTTCTTAACGTTTTTGCCCATTGCTAAGCAATATGTATATAGAATGATTTTGAGAGAGAGGAGGAGGAGAGAGAGAGAGAGGAACATTGATGTGAGAGAGACTGAATAACAAGGTGAAAATCTCCCAGCTGGTGTAGCTCAGTGGTTGAGCGTTGACCTAGGAACCAGGAGGTCACCCGCCGGTTTGATTCCTGGTCGGGCATATGCCCGACATGTTTTAAAATAAATAAATAAGAACGTAGTTTTGAAAATATACGGAAATTCAACAGAACGTACACCCTGGAGAGAATATCTGTGGTGAGATTCACTTTCCTCAAAGCGGCATCCGCTGGAGTGGGCATTCCTGCCGGGCCCGCCCTCCCCCTTCCCCCCCTCCCCCCACACCCTCCCACACCCCGCTCACACCTGCCTGCAGTGGAAAAGCTGGGAACTGGAAACCTGGCGTTGGGTCACCTTCTCCAGCCGTTTCTTTCCCCAAAGACTCAAACGTGCGCACCACCGGCGTCCTTCGCAGGCCGGGGGCACAGGAATCTCGGTGGAATTCTCTCCCTTCTCTCTGCAGGCTCGGCCATCACAGAGTCCCCGCCCCAATAGTAAGGTCTTTGTCCTGCTTTCCTCAAACCTTGACTCTTTTTTTTTTCCCTTCTTCTCCCCACAGAAATGAAGATGGACTGAAAACAAAGCGCATTTCCTTCTTCACCACCAGGGGGCGCCAGCGGTCAGGGACTGAGACAGGTGTGTGTGTGTAGGTACTGGTGATGAGGATGCTGGGCGGTGGTACCCTGCTTTCTCCCCCTCCCCCACCCCATCCCCCTTCCCCGCTCCCACAATGCCCTGTGGGAATGCCAGGGATGTCCACGTTGGGCTGAAAAGCCTGGAAGTGAACAGTGGCCATTGCTTGTGGGACACGTGAGGCCTGAAATTATCCTGCAGCCCCTCGCTTGTTTGCAACGTGGTAAGACTTGTAGCTGCTGTGTGTGGGTGGGCTGCTGCCCGCGAGCCCTGCCTTAGATGCACTCAATATGTTAGTCTTTCTTTTTTGTTAACATTTTTATTGATTTCAGAGAGGGAGGGAGAGAGAGAGAGAAACATCAGTGATGAGAGAGGATCACGGATCGGCTGCCTCCTGCACGCCCCCTACTGGGGACGGAGCCCGCAACCCGGGCATGTGCCCTGACCGGGAATCGAACCGTGAGCTTCTGGTTCGTGGGTCGACGCTCAGCCACTGGGCCACGCCGGCCGGGCCACTGTGACATTCTTACAGCCACACTGGGATCTTGTGGAATCTACACACAAACACGGCCACCTTCAGTCCCCTAGGTCATCCCACTGGGCTGGCATTCCACAGGGAGTTAGGGTCCTTTCCCCCCGAACTCACCAGAGACAGAACTGTTTTGCTAGAATCTTAGTGCTGGTCACACGACAAGGCCCGTTCAGCGGAGACTATTTCTAGGAAAACCAATTCTTGTTCATTCTCTTCTGTGCGGTGAG
>NW_005871573.1:32877-34237 GCF_000147115.1 Myotis lucifugus | reverse complement strand
TATCCCTCTCCCTTCCTCTCTGTAAAAAATCAATAAAATAAAAAAAAAGATTACCTTTTTTTTTTTAAAAAAAAAAGGCTTTTTGAACATTTTCGTATGCAACAGGGTAGTCCCGTACCAAGCCATCTCTACGTCATTTGCATGCTTGTTCCCATAGGGGGCGCTGCACGGCGCCCCATTCAACACTGTCGCTAACCAGGCGGCCTTCCTTCCGGGCACCGGTTTGGGTATTCCGCTATCGTCTCCCCCGGAGCAGCCTCAGAAGCCAGGTTACCCTGTTCCCACTGACTGCAGCTCCGTGTGTGGGAAAAGCCAGAGTTGGGGGGCGGATGGAGGGGGGGGTGCTGAGATGAGGGCAAGGGAGCATCCTTTCAGCCCAACAAGAGGGTCTGGCTTCTCCCTCTTGCTCGTCTGGCAGAGACCCAGGCAGCAGGGCTTTGGGCAGCGGCTTCAGCTTGAAAAATTCGAGCTGAAAGGGACCCTCCGGGGCAGGCACCCCCCCCCACCCCCACCCCGCCCCGGCCTCAGGAGGGAGGGTAAGGCGTTTCAGAGATTCTGCCGAAACCCAGGCCTCTGACTCCCCTCAGTGTGGGTTCCCAGGCCCGGAGCCAGGTTCTCTCCACCCACACACTCCGGGCCCTGAAGACACAGGTCGGATGTGACTGTCATGCTGATCGCGTCATGACCCGGATGAATGAAATCGCTTAAATGCGAGAGAGTTGGCTTGTGGGGTGTTTGTTTGTTTGTTTGTTTGTGATAAATGTATTTTTATTGATTTCAGAGAGGAAGGGAGAGGGGGAGAGAGAGAAACATCCATGACGAGAATCATGGATCGGCTGCCTCCTGCACGCCCCCTACTGGGGATGGAGCCTGCAACCCGGGCACGTGCCCTGACCGGAATCGAACCCGGGACCCTTTAGTCCGGGGCTGAGGCTCTATCCACTGAGCCACACCGGCCAGGGCCTTGTTCCCCCATCCTGGCCGCATCTCCAAGGCCACCTGGTGGACAGCACGCTAGAATTAGCATCCCTGGGCCGGCGGCAGGAGGGTCGTACTCTGAGGTGGGGCCAGTTCACCCCCACGTGGCCCCCGGGGCCAGGATGGTCCCGGGTCCATCTCAGACGCGCCCTCCGCTCTCCCCGTGTCTCCGCAGCGTGCCCGCTGGACTTCCCGGCCTTCCTCAGCGAGTCCCTGGAGGTCCTCTGCCTGAACGACAACCACCTGGACGCGGTGCCCCCCTCGGTGTGCCTGCTGAGGAGCCTGTCGGAACTCTACCTGGGAAAGTAAGTGCTCAGCCCCGGGAGGCAGAGCGTCCATCCGTCCGTCCGTCCATCCGTCATCCAGCTGCAGACACCGCCAG
>NW_005871573.1:25813-29497 GCF_000147115.1 Myotis lucifugus | reverse complement strand
CCCAGACAATGCCCCCCAATGTTCCGCAAGCACCAGGCGGACTCGGGGGCTCAGGGCGCCAGCCCCCCTGGCTCCGTCAGCGAAGAGATAGAGGCCCCCCCCTAAGTCCCCCCTCTACCCCTCCTCGCCCCCCCGGGTCCCCTTTCCCTCACTTGGGGTTACGGGTCTCTGAAGCCCGAAGAGCAAGAGGGGCAAAAGCTTTTCCATGGTCCGGCCTTTTGTTGTTTTTTGCTGATCTTCACCTGAAGAATTTTGTTTTTTATTGATTTCTTTTTTTCTTTTTGGTTAAATGCTCACCTGAGGATATTTTTCCATTGATTTTTAGAGAGAGTGGAAGGGAGAGAGAGAGAGAGAGAGAGAGAGAGGGAGGGAGAAACCTTGATGTGAAAGAGACTCATTAATTGTTTGCTTCCTGCACTTGCCCCGACCAGGGCCGGGGATCGAGCCTGCAACTGAGGTACATGCCCTTGACCGGAATAGAACCCAGGACCGTTCAATCTGCAGGCCAGTGCTCTATCCACTGAGCCAAACTGGCTAGGGCTCCATTAATTTTTTTTAAATATATTTTTATTGATTTTTTACAGAGAGGAAGGGAGAGGGATAGAAAGCTAGAAACATCGATGAGAGAGAAACATCGATCAGCTGCCTCCTGCACACCCCCCACTGGGGATGTGCCCACAACCAAGGTACATGCCCTTGACCAGACTCGAACCCGGGACCCTTCAGTCCACAGGCCAACGCTCTATCCACTGAGCCAAACTGGCTAGGGCTCCATTCAGAGAGAGTGGAAGGGGAGGAAGGAGGGAGGGAGAGAGAAACATTGATGTGAGAGAGACTCATCGATTGGCTGCCTCCGGCACACACCCGGACCAGGGCCGGGGATTGGACCTGCCACCCAGGCACATGTCCTTGACCGGGAGTCGAACCCGAGACCCTTGGTGTGTGGGGGCGATGCTCTAACCACTGAGCCATGCCGGCCGGGCTGTCGTGCCTGGTTTAGGCCCTAAAACGCAGTGTTCCACGTGATGGGCTCTCTGGATCTGGCCGCCTGGGACCCGGGTGTGTAATATGCCCCTCCCTGCCCCCGCCTTGTCGCTCAAGTAGGTTGAGTCCATCGAGTTCAGCGTCTGGGACATCGGCGGCCCGGCCAGCATGGCCACGGTCAACCAGTGCTTCTTCACCGACAAGGCCCTGTACGTGGTGGTGTGGAACCTGGCGCTGGGGGAGGAGGCCGTGGCCAGCCTGCAGTTCTGGCTGCTCAACATCGAGGTGAGAGACCCGGCCCGTCGGTCCACGGTCCTCGGACATCCCAGGGCCCGGCCGCTTCGCTAGAGCGCCCCCCTTTGACAGAGAAGAAGAAAAAGGAGAGGAAATGGTCAGGAAGAAGCGCTTGGCATCTTTTTTGTTGTTGTTAATCCTCAGCTGAGGGTATTTTTTCCATTGATTTTTAGAGAGAGTGGAAGGGACGGAGGAAGGGGGAGACAGAGAGAGAGAGAGAGAGAAACATCGATGTGTGAGAGAGACATCGATCAGCTGCCAAGGTACATGCCCTTGACTGGAACCGAACCTGGGACCCTTCAGTCTGCAGGCCAACGCTCTCTCCACTGAGCGAAACCGGTTAGGGCCCTTCTCCCTTCATTTAAGAGCCCCCCACTATTGGGTAAAAGGCGACAGGGCTCCCCTCTCAGGTGGAAAGGTGACAGGGCCCGTATGCAGCTGCACTGTCTGATGAGACCAGAAACCCAGCCCCTGGGGGAGTCCCGGGGGGCCCCAGGCACCCCTCCGTCAGTGCCTGACTGCCCCTGGGGGTTTACAGACAGGAGTGCAGTGGCGGCCCTGGGTGAGTGACAGGCTCAGGGCCACAGGCGTCCAGGCTGGCGCACCTGCGCACCTGGCAGGGGGCTCCCCTCCCCGGTGCAGGCGACGGGGGCAGGTGCTCAGCCCAGCCCGGGGCCGGGGGGGTTCCTCTGTCGCAGGCCAAGGCCCCGAACGCCGTGGTGCTGGTGGTGGGAACCCACCTGGACTTGATCGAAAGCAAGTTCCGCGTGGAGAGGATCGCGACGCTGCGGGCCTACGTGCTGGCGCTCTGCCGCTCCCCCTCGGGGTCCCGGGCCACGGGCTTCCCGGACATCACCTTCAAGCACTTACAGTGAGTGTCCCAGGCCTTCCTGCTCCCATGCGTGCTCTGACCTCCCCTGTGGCTGTGGCTGCTGGTCCCTGTCTTGTCCACCTTCCCTGTAGTACCTGGGATCTGCCTGCAGGGGGCGCTGAACCAAGGGCTGGGCTCCTCTGGGGCATCTTCTGGTTTGAAGGGTTGCAGACATGGCCCTGGGGAGGGTGAGGAGCCTCGAGAGGTGTGGCAGGACAAGGCCTGGCCACACCCTCTCTGTGCATCCTTCCTGGGTCACCCCACCAGCCCTGTGGCCAGTGCTGAGCCTGCACGGCCCATCCCATGTGGTTGAGCATCACACTAGGAACCAGGAGGTCACGGTTCGATTCCCGGTCAGGGCACTTGCCCGGGTTGTGGGCTCGATCCCCAGTAGAGGGCGTGGAGGAGGCAGCTGATCAGTGATTCTCTCTCATCATGGGTGTTGCTCCCTCCCTCTCCCTTCCTCTCTGACATCAATAAAAAATACATTTCGCTCTCACAGCGAGATTTCCTGCAAGACCCTGGAGGGCCTGGAGGGGCTGCGGCAGCTGATTTTCCACGTCACGTGCAACATGAGGGACGTGGGCAGCACCATCGGCTGCCAGCGGCTGGTGGGGAGGCTGGTGGGTACCGCAGGCCCCTGGTCCCAGTGGGAGCAGCTTCTGGGGGGAAAGTGGGGGGTGGGCGGTGAGGCCTCCCACCTGCTCGAGGTGCAGGAGGGCAGCGGGCGGGCCGGGCCCCGTGGGACGGGAGGGCTCAGGCCTGCACACCTGCCCCACCTGCCCCAGGTCCCCAGGAGCTACCTGAGCCTCCAGGAGGCCGTGCTGGCGGAGCATCAGCGCCGCAGCCTGAGCGACGACGTGCAGTACCTGACGGACCAGCAGCTGGAGCAGCTGGTGGAGCAGACGCCCGGCAACGACATCAGCGACTACGAGGACCTGCAGTCCGGTGGGTGGGCCGCGGGCAGGGAGAGGGGCAGAGGGGGAAGGCCGCGGGCACGGGGACCCTGGAGAAGGCTCGCCGCTCTGCGCCTGTCTGCAGAGGACCGACCGCAGGTGCACTGTGGGGATTGAGTTTGGGGTCACAAATTGACTTTTTAAAAATATGTCTCTATTTTTTTTTAATTGATTTTCTTTTTCTTTTTTAAGTATATTTTATTGATTTTTTACAGAGAGGAAGGGAGAGGGATAAAGAGTTAGAAACATCGATGAGAGAGAAACTTCGATCAGCTGCCTCCTGCACACCCCCCACTGGGGATGTGCCTGCAACCAAGGTACATGCCCTTGACCGGAATCGAACCTGGGACCCTTGAGTCTGCAGGATGACGCTCTATCCACTGAGCCAAACCGGTCAGGGCAAAAATATGTCTCTATTGATTTCACACAGAGGAAGGGAGAGGGAGAGAGAGAGAAACATCAATGATGAGAGAAAATCATGGATGGGCTGCCTCCTGCACGCCCCCTACTGGGGATCAAGCCCACAACCACAGGCATGTGCCCTGACTGGGAATTGACCCATGACTTCCTGTTCATAGG
>NW_005871573.1:23107-24592 GCF_000147115.1 Myotis lucifugus | reverse complement strand
CCGTGGGTGGACCTCCGGCCCGTTCGGCTGGCTGTTTCTTTCCATGCACGGGTGTCTTATTTTGTTGTGAATCCTCACCTGAGGGTATTTTTTCATTGATTTTTAGAGAGAGTGGAAGGGACAGGGAGAGACAGAGAGAAACATCCATGTGAGAGAGACACATCGATTGGTTGCCTCCTGCATGGGTCCCAACCAGGGCCCGGGCCGGGGAGGAGCCTGCAATCGGGGTACGTGCCCTTGACCAGAATCAAACCCAGGACCCTTTGGTCAGCAGCCAGGGCACATGCCTGGGTTGCGAGCCCGATCCCCAGTAGGGGGCGTGCAGGAGGCAGTCTATCCATGATTCTCTCTCATCATTGATGTTTCTCTCTCTCTCCTTCTCCCTCCCTTGCTCTGAAATCAATAATTTAATCCTCACCCAAGGATATTTTCCCATTGATTTTTAGAGAGAGTAGAAGAGAGAGGGAAAGACAGAGAGAATTATTGATGTGAGAGAAACACATCAATGGGTTGCCTCCTGCTCATGCCCTGCCCGACCAGGGCCTGGGCCAGGAAGGAGCCTGCCACCGAGGTATGTGCCCTTGACTGGAATCGAACCCGGGACCCTTCAGTCTGCAGACCAACCCTCTGTCCACTGAGCAAAACTGGCTAGGGCTCAATAAAAACTTTTAAATATATGTAAAAGTAATAAAGAGAAAGAAAGAAAGAAAAAGAAATACACATATATAAAAGTAAACGTTAAAAAAATAAAGCAACAAATTTATATGATTCTGAAGATTGCATTTAAAAAAAGAAAGAAAGAAAGAGACACGCCCAAGGCTCGGCCGGAGCCTGCCCCTCGGGGCCACTCTGGGGGAAGGGGGGGGGGACCTCCCACTTCCAGCTGTTTGCAAGCGACCACGGCCAAGAACAGCTGAGCGAGCGACGCGGTGATGCTGCGCTTTTCTGCGGAGCGAGAGCGCGGGCACCCAACGCCCCTCTTTTGCACAAACAGCCTCCTCTGGCTTTAACGGCGGCCGTGCCGTCTCCATTCTCCAAGAGCAATAAACAGCGGAGTCCGGCAGACGCTCTGACCCCGACGTGGGCATTGTCCTCGGACCGTGCAGCTGTGTTTGTTATTCCTCGGCCGCGTCCCGAGTTCATTGTGAGCGGTTCCCCCGGCCCGGCCCCGTGTGCAGGGCAGTCCCATCACGGCGGCCATGTGCTGTCTGGCGCGTTTAGGACCACAGGTGGTTCCGGGTCTTTTGCCAGCTGTGGTCTCGCCTCTGTCCTGGCGACCGCGCTAAATACATTCACGGTGCCCATCCTCATGTTCTCTTGGAGCATGTATTCTTTTAAAAACATCTATGTTTGTGTGGGGTTTTTTTTTATTGATTTCAGAGAGGAAGGGAGTGAGAGGGAGAGAGAAACATCAATGATGAGAGGGAGTCATGGATCGGCTGCCTCCTGCACAGCCGCCACACTGGGGGTCGAGGGTGCCACCCG
>NW_005871573.1:13390-14747 GCF_000147115.1 Myotis lucifugus | reverse complement strand
AGGACATATGCCCGGGCTGTGGGCTCCATCCCCAGTAGGGGGCGTGCGGGAGGAGCCGATCCATGATTCTCGCTCATCATGGATGTTTCTCTCTCTCTCTCCCTTCCTCTCTGAAATCTATAAAAATATATTTTAAAAAAGGACAGAAAGAAAGTTGGTGCCTCAGACCCCAACGCTGGTTTTCTCTGGGGAACAGATGATGGGCAGTTTCACTTTTCTTCTTTAGACGACCCTGTCGCTTTCAAAGTTTTTACAAAGGACAGAGATGCGACAACAAGCCACCAGAGAGCCTTTAGACGTGTTCCTCTCTGAGGCCCGGAGGGTTTCCGAGGCGAAGCGGGCCCCGTAGGAACGTCCCGGCCCGGGTCCGCCCGTGTCCTCACGCCGCCCGTCTGCCTCTGCAGGGCCCAGAAGGATCTACATCTACAGCCTCAAGGGCATGGTGCCCCCTTTAAATGCGCCCCACGGGCCTTGGGACACGCCGGCCGGGGGCCCCCTGGCTTTCCTGGCGGGGCCCTGTGTTTGAAAAAGGGAAGGTGTGGGCGGGGGGAAGGTGAGTGCAGAGTGTCTGGCTCTCCCTGCCGGGTTCTTTAAGGGGGGGGGGGGGGTGGGAGGGGAGAGAGAGCAAAGCCACACCCCCCTGGACCGCCAAGCCCAGGTCACTGTCAGCCTTCACCCAGGAGACCTGGGCTGTCCTCAGGGCCCGTCCTGTCAGGGAAAACCCACGTGACCAGTAAGACTAAGGGCTCAGTGGACAGCTGTCCATGCAAATACCACAGCCCTGGATTTTGGCAAAATGCTTTTATACTAGTACATATACTAGAGTCCCAGTGCATGGATTCATGTACTGGTGGGGTCCCTCGGCCTGGCCTGCGGGGATCAGGCCGAAACTGGCTCTCCGACATCCCCCGAGGGGTCCCGGATTGCGAGAGGGCGCAGGCCAGGCCAAGGGACCACACTGGTGCACAGTCGGGGCCGGGGAGGGACCGAGGGAGGGCTCCAGGGCGTGTCAGGCCTGTCTCGCCCAGTCCCTATCAGCCAGACTCCAGCAGCAAGTAAACCTACCCGTCAGAGCATCTACCCCCTGGTGGTCAGTGCGTGTCATAGCGAATGGTCGAATGAACGGTCGGACACTTAGTGTATTAGGCTTTTATTATATAGAATATTTATTTTTAAGTTTCCTGTTTTTATTTAATTACATTTTTTATTGTTGATAGTATTACAGATATCTCCCATTTCCCCCCTAGATATATATATATATATTTTTTATTGATTTCAGAGAAGAAGGGAAGGAGAGAGAGAGAGAGAGAGAGAAACCTCAATGATGAGAGAGAATCATGGATCGGCTGCCTCCTGC
>NW_005871573.1:9320-12249 GCF_000147115.1 Myotis lucifugus | reverse complement strand
TGTGCCTTGACTGGGATTCGAACCCTGACCTTCTGGCTCATAGATTGACGCTCAACCCCTGAGCCCTGCCGGCCAGGCACCCCTGCCTTTTCAAGACCCTTTTTCCTGTCCTCCCGGCAGAATTCCTTCCTGGTGCTGGCGGGCCTGGCGGACGGGCTGGTGGCAGCGTTCCCCGTGGTGCGGGGCGCCCCTGAGGACAGCTGCTCCTACCTGTGCTCGCACACGGCCAACAGGTCCAAGTTCAGCATCCCGGACGAGGACGTGCGGCAGAACCCCTACCCCGTGGCGGCCATGGAGGTGGTGAACAGCGGGTCCGAGGTCTGGTACAGCAACGGGCCGGGCCTGCTGGTCATCGACTGCGCCGGCCTGGACATCAGCCGGCGGCTGGAGCCCTACGCGGCCCCGTCGGCGGTCACCTCGCTCGTGTGCAGCTCGGACTGCGGGGGCGAGGAGGTGGTCTGGTGCCTGGACGACAGGGCCAACCTCTTGGTCATGTACCACTCGGCCACCTACCAGCTGTGCGCCCGCTACTTCTGCGGGGACCCGAACCCTGGGAGGGACGTGTTTCCCGTGCGCCCCTCGGGCCTGGAGCCGCCGGACGGCCCCGTGGCCAGCCGGCAGGAGCCGGAGGCAGACTCCATCGCCGACGTGAGCATCATGTACAGCAAGGAGCTGGGCACGCAGATCCTGACGCACCAGGACTCGCTGACCGACTACTGCTCCATGTCTTCGTACTCCTCGCAGCGGGCCCCCCTGTCCCCGGACAGTCCCTCCAGCATCCTCTTCTCCACCGACGGGGAGGGCTCGGACCGGCTGCTCGAGCCCACGGCCGGTTCCGACAGGTCCGAGCAGGAGCTGAGCCCCGTGGACGGCGAGGCGTTCAGCCAGCACCTGCAGGCCGTGAAGGTCCTGGCTGTGAAGGACGTCATCTGGGTGCCCAGGTAGGTCCCCCCGCGGCGGGGGGTGCGAGCTTGGGGGTGCCCGTCTCCCGCTCTGACTTTGGGGGCGGAGTGACGGAAGCTTGGGGACACTGTGGCCATCCATAGGAGCTGCGCCCCCTGTTCTGAAATTGGGAGCAATCTGTTTGTTTTCAAATATACTTTTATTGATTTCAGAGAGGAAGAGGGAGAGGGAGAGAAACATCAATGATGAGAGAGAATCATGATCGGCTGCCTCCTGCACGCCCCCTTCTGGGGATCGAGCCCACAATCCCGGGCATGTGCCCTGACCAGGAATCGAACCGTGACCTCCTGGTTCATAGGTCGATGCTCAACCACTGAGCCATGCTGGCCGGGCCAATCTCTTTTTATTTTTTTTAATATGTTTTTATTGATTTCTGAGAGAGAAGAGAGGGAGAGAGAGTTAGAAACATCAATGATGAGAGAGAATCATTGATTGGCTGCCTCCTGCTGGCCCCCTACTGGGGATGGAGCCTGCAACCCTGGTATGTGCCCTTGACCGGAATTGAACCCAGTACCCGTCAGTCTGAGGGCCAACGCTCTAACCACTGAGTAAAACCAGTCAGGGCACTAGCTGTATTGTGGTGGTTTTTTTTTTAAGTTTTTTTTTAATTGATTTCAGAGCGGGGAGAGAGAAACATCAATGATTGAGGTGAGAGAGAATCAGGGACTGGCTGCCTCCTGCACACCCCTCACTGGGGATGGAGCCCACAACCCGGGCATGTGCCCTGACCGAGAATCGAACCATGACCTCCTAGTTCATAGGTCGACGCTCAATCACTGAGCCACACCGGCCGGGCTGGAGCAATCTCATTGGCAGAGCCAGCTGAGAAGGGCTGTGCTAGCTGAGGGCACCGTGGTCAAGTGCGATCGATCGGGTTTCCTGCTGGGAAAGTGCCTGCGGGCCCCGCTCCGGTGCCCCCTGTGCCACTCAGTCCATTAGCAGAAACCCCTCGTTTGTTGCCCTGCCGCCTGTGCGCCCTGCCAGCTCCGCTTCCCCTGGCGAGCCCGGCCCCGGACAAAGCGCTTCCCCTCGCGGGTTCTGGTTTCGCAGGCGCGGAGGAGATGTTATCGTCATCGGCCTGGAGCGGGACGCGGGCGCCCAGCGGGGCCGAGTCATCGCCGTCTTGAAAGCCCGAGAGCTGACGTCAAGGGGGTAAGACTGGACGGCTCTCACTCCCCAGGCTGGGGCTGGGGGGGGAGGGGGGGGCGGACCGAGGCCCCCTGCCCCGTCCCTGCACAGTGGCCATCCGTCTGAGAGTAGGAGAGAGAAACCAGTGATGAGAGTGAATCATGGATCAGCTGTCTCCTGCACGCCCCCTACTGGGGATCGAGCCTGCCACCCGGGCATGTGCCCTGACCGGGAATCGAACCGTGACCTCCTGGTTCACAGGTCGACGCTCAACCACTGAGCCACACGGGCCAGCCTTGCGCATCTTGCGATGGGTAGGCCTCTGCCCACAGGCTGCACCCCCAGGGAGAAGCAGGGCACTAAAACACGTGGGTGGGGCCCGGCCGGCGTGCCCCGGTGCCCCCCAAGGCCACGCTCTGGCCTCCCGAGACGGTACAGGGCGAGGGGCCTGGCCTGACCTCGTGGGCACCCCGTGGGTGTTCTCAGACCCGCCCCCTCTCTGCAGGGCTCTGGTGGATGCGGTCGTGGTGGCCAAGGACACTGTCGTGTGTGGCTTCGAGGACGAAAGCAGCGAGTGGTGCCTGGCCGTGTGGCGGGGCTGGGGCACCCGGGAGTTTGACGTCTTCTTCCAGGCCTACGAGGAGCTGGGCCGGCTGGAGGCCTGTGGGCGCAAGAGGAGGTAGCGCCCGCCCTCAAAAGGAGCGTCGCCCGGACCTGGCTGGCCCAGGCCTGCGGGCTGCCCCCTCCACCTGCCGCCACAGCCCTCCTCGGCGGACCCGGAAGAGAAACCGAGTTCTCCCACGAACGGCTTGCTGCTAAGAAGTGCTGAGACGTCCCC
>NW_005871573.1:0-8960 GCF_000147115.1 Myotis lucifugus | reverse complement strand
ACCCCAGCAATGGTTTCGGGGTGCTCTGCTTCTCCGGGGCAGTCACCTGGATACCCCCCACCGCCCATGGTTGCTTTTACAGCCCAGGGGACCATGCTTTCGCTTCCAGGAGAAGAGGGGGCCCCTGGTCTGGGCCCGGACACAAAAGAAGGGGGGCTGGGCCTCTCAGCATCCAGGGCCGGGGATGGAATTACATGAGCCGCTCGCTCTCCGTCGGGAGGCACTTCGGGGCAGAGCGGGAGGCGCGCTGTGACCCCTTCCCCTTCCCCTGGTGCCCCCCCTCCCCCCGCTTCTAAGTCCATTTCACAAGCTCCCCAGTCCCCCAGGCCTGGGGCCCTGCTAGGGGAAGCTGCCTGCGATCATGTGTCTGCAGCTCAGCACAGTCTGTGTCAGAAACTCCTAGAAGGACCCTCGGGGAGCGAAACTGTGGTCCAATCTGGGGAATGAATAAATGTCTTGAAGGGGCCCCCACCCGTCCCCCGGGAAAGCCAAGCGCTGGCCCAGCCCGGCTCAGCCTTGCCTGGTACCTTCCTCTTCTGCTGACAAAAGGATCCAGCGGCAGGACTTGGAGAAAGGGCCTGTGTTTACAGCTTAGTCCAATCGGCTGGGGCGCAGCTGCCGCCCCAGCCCCATTCTGTTTGCACAGAACAATCTTGTTTACCGTTTGGCCAAACGGCGGGCTTGCGTGGGCCTCGGGGCCCCTGTTGAGCAGTTGCATCCTATGGGGTTTATGGCAAATGACGCGTTTGCTAAATCAACGTGGACCACACGCACCAGGCCCCGCGGGGGAGGAGGCCTGAGATGGCCAAGGGGCGTTTATGGGCGCATCCGCGGGCACGTGCACAGGGATCCGCGTGGTTTCCCAGGTAACCATCCGAGGCTGCTTAAACCCAGGACGAGAGCGTGGACCGATCCATCGCACTCCCCATTCAGGTTGTTCATCTTTTTTCCAAAGTTTAATTATGAAAATCAAACTAGAGATTTGTAGGGTGTGCGGGCCCATGGGAACTCCTTTTATCTGAAAATAGACTCCCAAGAACGAAGTCTGGCCCTGGCCGGTGTTGTTCAGTGGATAGAGCGGCGGACCGAAGGGTCCCAGGTGCGATTTCAGTCAAGTGCACATGCCTGGGTTGCGGGCTCGATCCCCAGTAGGGGGTGTGCAGGAGGCAGCCGATCCGTGACTCAGTCTCATCCTTGATGTTTCTCTCTCTTCCTCTCCCTACCTCTCTGAGATCAATAAAAATATATATTAAAAAAAAAAAAAAGAATGAAGGCTTGGTCGTCTCTGTAGAGCTCTTGGAATAGCAACCCAGGTTGCACCCACCCGGACCCACTCCCTTCCTGGGGCAAAATGGTTCCGCCCCCCAAGCCGGCTGCCCCCATAGGAGTTTGGGGGGAAAGGGGGCGCAGAAACAGCCAATCTGTCCATCTCCCTGCTTCCGTTTACTGGCCAGGGTGGCTGAGGATCTGTGCGTCCTGCCAACTCCCCCCCTGCCGGCTCCTTAGCAGGACCCCTCACTGGGAACCCCTCGCCTCACCCCAGACCCCACAGTGGCCCAGTAAACCCCCAATGCAAATGATCCTGTCTTTTCCTCAGGTCCTGTCTTTTCCCAAACAAAAATCTGCTCCCCCCCCCACATCACCTGCGGCCAGACTGCTATGCCCACGGGGCCCCCACAATCCAATCCCAGCCTGGGTCCCTCCTGGTCCTGAGCATGGTCTTGAGCCTAACCCTGACCTTGACCCTGACCCCTCCAGGGCCAAGCTGCCCTGAGGAATGGCCTCCAAGCGCCAGCTTAGGGAAGAACTTCATCCCAAAAGTTAGAAACCACACAGGACATGGCGATTGCACCTGACTCTAAAAGTAAGAAACGTACATGGGAAAATGATCTCCAAGGTAAAAAAAAAATGGAGAGTCAGCTTGGAAGAAAATAGAAAAATAAAAAAGATCTTTGCGACAAGCGAGAGACACATGGCTCACTTACCTTGTATACAAAGAATTTGTACCGCCCGGCCGGCGTGGCTCAGTGGTTGAGCGTTGACCTATGAACAAGGAGGTCATGGTTAGGATTCCCAGTCTGGGCACATGCCCAGGTTGCAGGCTCCATCCCCAGTGGGGAGCGTGCAGGAGGCAGCCGCTCAATGATTCTCATCATTGATGTTTCTCCCTCTCTCCCTTCCTCTCTGAAATCAATAAAAATATCTTTTAAAAAAATACAAGAACTTCTCTCCCTCCCTGGAGTCCAGGGGAGGAGGGGTGCTGATGCTGGTCTCTGCACCCCCATTCCTAGGATCCCCCCCAACCAATTTCACTAGATTCTCAGGAGCAGTTCCCTCACCCGCAGCCAGGGGGCGCCCCCACCCTCCTGCCTGGCCCAGCCTGGAGGAGACCAAGACGGGGGAAATGGATGTCCTAGGCCTCCTGGCATCCGAGAAGAGCTTGTGGGCTTGATGAGTTTACTTTGCTGAGTAGTCCCAAGTACGATCCGCTTGTGGCTGCGTGTTGTGTGGACGTATGTCAACACGGATGCCCACGCTGCCGGGGCCCAAGGAGCCTGAGGAAGGTACGGGTGGCTATAAGCGGGCCAGGGCCACTAGCTGAGCTCCAGAGCTGGGTTTGCTCTGTTTCTATTTTTTATTTTTTTAATTGATTTCTGAGAGGGAGAGAGAGAGAGAGAGAAGCATCATTGATGAGAGAGAACCATGGATCGGCTGCCTCCTGCACGCCCCACACTGGGGATCGAGCCCGCAACCGGGGCCTGTGCCCTGATTGGGAATCGAACCGTGACCTCCTGGTTCCTAGGTGGATGCTCAACCCCCGAGCCACGCCGGCCGGGCTGCTCTATGTGACTGTGCCTGATGGATGAATGGAGACTCGAGTCACAGGTTCCCACAGCAACCAAGCCCTCACAAGAGGCCGGGAGAAAGACTCACACCACCGCCTCCTCTGTGCAGGGGTGAGCGTGGAGCGGGCACGGGACTTCCGTCTGCCCCTGATTCCTGGCCTGGGGTCTGCCCTCCTCTCTATGAGCTACTCTGACTGCTCAGGAATGGATGGGCGGGTGGGAGGGTGGATGGGTAGATGGACAGATGGAAATCTCCAGGACAGAGGCCCCTGGACAAGAGCCCGCGGTGGTGGGGGTCTGAATGGTCCTCTATAAACAGACCCGGGCGGTCAGCAGCCGTCTTCATTGACCAGGGGACGAACGGTTACCAGGCAACAAGCCCTGGGAACCCCCCACGCAGATGCCTTTTCTCCTGCTGTGATGTTGGCCGGGGGAAGTCATCAGCAAGAGAGAAGCGGAGAAGGGGGGGGGGGGGCTGGCCTCCCAGAATGTGCAGCCGGAAATGACCTTGACCTTCTCCCACCCCCGTGGTGCTTGGGAAACAAAGGCCCAGAGAAGCAGCCAACCCGGAGAAGTGTGTTGTTACCCGGGGCAACGCGGCCCAGGCGCCCCTGGCTCCCAAGCCTGGGAATCTGTCCTTGCTCCTCGGCGGGTGGGTGTTTGTTTCGGTTTTTGTTTTGTTTTTTAAAGGCTGAAGCAGATCGGTTTTTAAAATGCGGGCCCCAGGACCGGGCAGCCCTGGCGGACAGCCTGGAAAGGCAGATTGAGGCGGAGCGTCCACACCGTCCAACAAGGACCCTCCTGGGTTCCCAGACACCGGGCACCCTGTGCTGGAGGCAGCCGATCAAGGATTCTCTCTCATCATTGATGTTTCTCTCTCTCTCTCTCTCTCTCCCTCCCTCTCCCCCTCCCTCTCCTTTTCTCTCTGAAATCAATAATGAAATATATGTGTGTTTTTAAATTATATTCTTTTATTTTCAATCCTCACCAGAGGATATTTTTCCCGTTGATTCTTAGAGTGGAAGGAAGGGAAGAGGGAGGGGAGAGAGAAAGAGAGAGAGAAACATCAACGTGAGAGACACATCGATTGGTTGCCTACCACACGTCTCCTGACCAGGGCTGGGGCTCAAACCATAACCGCGGTATATGCCCTTGCCCAGGAATCGAACCCGAGACCCTTCATTCCCTGGGTGGATGCTCTAACCACTGAGCAAAACGGCCAGGGCTCCATCCACTCTTTCTGCCCTTGGCATCTCGGTGGGCAAATGTGGAGACTGGTTAAACTGACCAGGGGTGGACACCTTCTCCTTCTTCTTTTTCTCCTCCTCCTTCTCCTCCTCCTCCTCCTCTTCCTGCTCCTCCTCCTTCTTTTTCTTTTTGTTGATTTCAGAAAGGAAAGGAGAGGGAGAGAGAGACGTTGATGAGAGAGCAGCTGCCTCCTGCATGCCCCCTACTGGGGATGGAGCCAGAAACCCAGGCATGTGCCCTGACCGGGAATCGAACCCTATGGAGCTTTCGTCTGGGATCCTGGGGACAGATGATGACGATCGTGCAACACTGGAAATGCGCCCACTGGGAGTAAGTGACATAAAGCTGTACGTAAAGCTCTTGTAAGTGAAATGCTTAAAAGGGTACATTTTGCATCTTGTATGTTTCACCCCCAATAAGAACAAGGCGGTCTTACTTCTGTAAATAAACTCTCTGGACGAGCCCAAGAGGAAGTCAAAACAAAATAGTGCCGTTTTGCAATGCGGCCGCCACAGGGCCCAGGGCGGAGGGCGGCAGGCCCGGGCGGCCTCCCCTCACTGCTGCCCACCCAGGGCCGGCCTGAGCCGGGGCCAAGACGGTCTAGGCCAGTGGTTCCCAACCTTGTTCCGGCCCCGCCCCACCTGAGCATCTCTAACATCCTGGGTACCCCCACCTCCCACCCCGGTGACATAGAATTCTTATTATTAAAAAAGGAAACTCCTGTTCACGAGGAGGAAGCATAAAAAGCCATGAACTTGGTCTAAACAAGCTGCCAAAGAACATGGCGCCCATGAAAGAGAAAAACAAAAGGATGAAAGGACAGTGGACGGAGTGAGGAAGAAATCACTATGGAATTGTTAAAAAATATAATAATGTGAAGGGATAGGAAAAATAGCAAATGAAGTTTCAAAACATATCATAGAGAACTGAAATGCATAAATATGTCACAGTATATATGTATAGGCTGTCTACGAGGCCCCTCGAACCATAAGAAATGCAAAACAGTCACTGTGAATAACGCATTCTCGAATTGCCCCCCTTAAACATCAAGTTGCCCTCCAGTGGGGCATGTGCCCCACGCTGGGAACCACTGGTCTAGACAGAGGAGGCTCCAGGCACTGCCTGGGAAGTCTCTGGGCCCGGTCCTTCATCCCTGTAGCCTGTGGAAGCAGCTGGCGCCCCCTTCAGGCCCAGGTCGGAAGTTCATCACCTCCGCCTGGCCAGTGTGGCTCAGTGGTTGGTGCCGACCAATGAACCAGGAGGTCACGATTCCATTCCCAGTCAGGGCACATGCTCGGGTTGCGGGTTCGATCCCCACTTTTTTCAGCTCCCCACCCCCTCCCGCATTTGAGGAGGGGAGCCCCGAAGCATCGTCTTCAAAGAAGCCCTTACAGGGAACTCTGTCGGTTTGCTCCCGGCTGGCTGCCAGCAAACAATTGGGGTATTTACTGAGGGTTTCCAAGAAATGGCTGCATGTTCTATGAAAGGTTATACCTGTCACGGGCGCTCCATGTGTTAGCCCAGAGAGAAACGGAACATGTGTGGGAACAGACTGATTGGTGAGAGAATGTTCAGTCACGTCGGTGGAGATCCATGTTAAGTACCTGCCATAGATGCCCAGCTGGCGTGGCTCAGTGGTTAAGCATCAACCTATGAACCAGGAGGTCATGATTTGATTCCCGGTCAGGGCACATGCCCGGGTTGCAGGCTCCATGCCCAGTAGGAGGCGTGCAGGAGGCAGCCAATTGATAATTCTCTCTCATCATGGATGTTTCTCTCTCTCTTTCCCTCTCTCCCTTCCTCTCTGAAATCAATTTTTTTAAAAATATATTTTATTGATTTTTTACAGAGAGGAAGGGAGAGAGATAGAGAGTTAGAAACATTGATGAGAGAGAAACATCAATCAGCTGCCTCCTGCACACCTCCCACTGGGGATGTGCCCGCAACCCAAGCACATGCCCTTGACCGGAATCGAACCTGGGACCCCTCAGTCCGCAGGCCGACGCTCTATCCACTGAGCCAAACCAATTTCGGCTCTGAAATCAATTTTTAAAAATATTTAAAAAAAAGAAAACAGAAAGGAAGTTGTAGGATGTGTTTTTTAACACATTTCTCAACCTCAGCCTCCACGCGCTGAGGAGGAACTTGGAACGTGACGTAGTGGAAACACCCAGTGAGAGATGAGGAAACAGCTCTGAGCGGGGACGCAGCTGGCCCAGAGGGAACTTCTGAGCGCGGAAGGGAGACGGAAACCCAGGCTCTGTGCCCCTGATCCGGCCCAGGACCCCTCGTGGGCAGGGAGTGTGCCAGTAGGAGTCCTCATCATTGAACAACTGTAACCTGGGGCTTCCCCTACTAGTCTAACCGGATTATGATTAAGGACACTCGTTTTTCATTTTTTAGAAACTATTTGTAGTGATTTTAGAGAGAGGGAAGTAGAAGGAGCAAGAGAGAAACATCGATGAGAGAAACATTAAAGGGCTCCCTCCTGCACGCCCCCTACTGGGGATCGAGCCCCCCGCAACCCTGGCACGTGCCCTTGACCTCCTGGTTCATAGGTCAATGCTCAACCAACTGAGCTACACTGGCCGGGCAATGTGCTTTTCCTTGGATATTAGTCTAGAAGAAGAAATATGGAGTTGAAAGCGGGTTAGACCCGTGGTCAGCAAACTGCGGCTCTTTGGCCCCTTGAGTGTGGCTCTTCCACAAAATACCACGCGCGGGCGCGCATACAGTGCGATTGAAACTTCGTGGCCCATGCGCAGAAGTCGGTTTTCTGCCTGGGCGAGTCTATTTTGAAGAAGTACTGTTGCTATTTGGTTCTGTTGACTAATGAGTTTGCCGACCGCTGGGCTAGACTATTGAAACCACCCCATAGGTCACAAAATGGAACATCTGTGTCTTGTCAGCTGTGTGCTTGATGGAAAAATCATTGTGAATTAGGTGGGTATTGCCGAATTTGGGGGACCCGATGACCGGTCAGGATCTGGGGCTTTTGGTCTTACTAAAAACCTCACTGGGACGGTGTGTGAGCCGGTCATGTGTGGCTGTGTGTCCTGTATTTTCCCCACAACCACGGCCAGAATCCTGCATTGTGTATTCACCGCATAATGAGTAATTTTAGACGTGGGTCGCCTCGGAGGGAGGGTGTCTGTGGGAAGGCGGGGGATGGCACTATTTTTGACATAAATCACAAGTGCCAGGAGCAGTGGTGCTACCCAAAGAATAAACAGGAGCAACGCCATTCAACCGTAGAAACGGCAAATGTGCCACCACCCGGCGCTTCCGATTGTGTCATATGTCAATCATCTGATCATATTATTATTATTTTCCTAATATGTTTTTATTGATTTCAGAGAGGAAAGGAGAAGGAAAGAGATGGAAACATCCATGATGAGAGAGAATCATGGATCGGCTGCCTCCTGCACGCCCCCTACTGGGAATTGAGCCCCCCACAACCCGGGCATGAGCCCTGATTGGGAATTGAACCGTGACATCCTGGTTCCTAGGTCGACGCTCAACCACTGAGCCACACCGGCTGGGCTATCTAGTCATTTCAACAATGAGGAAAGATCCAAGGATTCCCCCAGGCATGCTTACCTTCTGTCTCAAAGTCCTGGGGTCACCTGATTAAATGCCGGGCCCAGGCAAATACTCGGCTCCCCAAAAGTTTCATTGGAAAACCCCAATATGTTGGTCATGAAGTCACTCGACTAGTACAGGGAAGGCAAAAGCAAGTAGACAGTTGTTTGTATGGGAAAGAATGCACGAATAATAATAAGATGAGAGTAAACTCGTGTTTCACGTACTCACCACTGTCACCCTACTTCTGCCCCACCCTGTATTGTACGCCCTACAAACATTTGTCCTACGGGATCTTCTTCACTTCCGTGGCCTTGGCTGTTGTCTGCTGTTTTTTTAAATTAGAAATGTATACAATTTAAACTCCAAAACCTATCTTCAGAAATCCGCATTACTTTTTGTGGATGGACCACATTAAAATGTCGACAAAGGCCCTAGTCGGTTTGGCTCAGTGGATAGAGCATCGGTCTGAGGACTGAAAGGTCCTGGGTTTGACTCCTGGTCAGAGCACAGGCCTGGGTTGTGGGCTCCATCCCCAGTGTGGGGGGCATGCAGGAGGCAGTCGATCCATGATTCTCTCTCATCATTGATGTTTCTCTCTCTCTCTCCCTTCCTCTCTGAAATCAATAAAAATATATATTTTTTATAAAGTTAACAAAGACTCAGGTTAGGGTACCTGCCGAATAGAATATGGGGGGTGGGGGGGGACGGACTTCACACCCAAGTAGGAACATGTCCTACCATTTATTCCTCATCCATTAAATGCTCATACTGTTAGGAGCTTGGACATGAAACATACTCGCTTTTTTTAAAAATTTTTTTTATTTTAAGCATCAAAACGGGTGACAGGGAACAAGGCAACTGAATTCACGGTTCACTCCCCAAGCGCGCACGTCGCAAGCGCCTCCTGGAGCTGTTGATTCTATACGTGCTCGTCCCGCCCGCAGAACTGGCGGGAACAAAGGGACAGTGTGAACCGGGACGACGCGGAGAAGCGGGAGGCCAGGTCCGCCCGGCGGGAGCGCAGGGCGTGGACGGCGGGTTGAGCCGAGGACAGTCTCGGCCGGGGCGCACCCGCCGATCGGGGACAGTTGGGGAACCTAGAAGCCCCTCCGCACGTTGGCCACGCAGCGGGCAGCCGTGGCGCCGCCTGGGGAAGCGGGGCCGGGGAGGCGGGGTCGCCGGGCGCCTAACGGGCCACTCGGGCGCCGGTATCCGGGGTCCCCTCCCGCGCCTGTCAGGCCGTGCGCCCCCGCCGCCCGGGGACCCAGGGGACCCCTGCGG
>NW_005871572.1:433360-551747 GCF_000147115.1 Myotis lucifugus | reverse complement strand
TTTACAGAGAGGAGGGAGAGGATAGAGAGTTAGAAACATCAATGAGAGAGAAACATCGATCAGCTGCCTCCTGCACAGCCCCTACTGGGGATGTGCCCGCAACCAAGGTACATGCCCTTGACCGGAATCGAACCTGGGACCCTTCAGTCCACAGGCCGACACTCTATCCACTGAGCCAAACCGGTTAGGGCAATGATCACCTTTGACAAGTTAATTTCTCATGCTCAGTTTCTATAGGTCAGAGATGGCGAACCTGTGACACGCATGTCAGAGGTGACATGCGAACTCATTTTTTTGGTTGATTTTTCTTTGTTAAATGGCATTAATATGTAAAATAAATATCAAAAATATAAGTCTTGTTTTACTATGGTTGCAAATATCAAAAAATTTCTATATGTGACACGGCACCAGAGTTAAGTTAGGGTTTTTAAAAATGCTGACACGCCGAGCTCAAAAGGTTCGCCATCACTGCACTAAGGCCACTGTCTGTGTGGAGTTTGCATGTTCTCCCCAGTCTGCAAGGGTTTCCCTCCGTACACTGGTTTCCTCTCACACCCCAAAGACGTGCATATTACGTGACTTGGTGTATCTGCATTGCTCTAGTCTCCATGTGGGTGTATGTGAGGGTGCCCTGAAGTGGAAGGGCTCCCTGTCCAGGGTTTTCCCCCGCTGAGTTGCTGGGATAGGCTCTGGCCACCCTCAACCCTGAACTGGAATAAGCAGCTTAGAAAAGAATTATCTTGCTTTTTTAAAATTAATATTTATTAAATATATGTATAGTTCACATTTATTTCAAAGTTTAATATTAGAAGTGTTTGGGGTCTTTAGAAATTTGGTGATTTTTTTTGATCAGAAATATGCCGTAGGAACCCAATTCTTGTTTATATCAGTTAGCCTATGGGACAACTGGTTTTGTTATATGTCATTTCGCCTTAAAGTCACAGTTTCCAAACCTAGCGACAACATTAGTGAGGACTTACTATACCTTCCAGGTATCTGCATGGCTATTCCCCTCACCTCCTTCAAGTCTTGGCTCAATTCTCACCTTCTCAATGAAACCAGCCTACACTGCATGTTGCCAAACCACTGCCCACCTGCACCGCATCCCTAGACTGCTCCCTTACTTTCCTCGACTTTTTAAAATATTATTTTTATTTTCTTATTGATTTAAGATAGGAAGGGAGAGGAAGAGGGAGAGCGAGATAGAAACATCGATGAGAGAGAATCATTGATCGGCCTTCTCCTGCATGCCCCACACTGGGGATGGAGCCCGAAACCTGGGCATGTGCCCTGACTGTGAACCGAACAGTGACCTCCTGGTTCATAGGTCAATGCTCAGCCACTGAGCCATGCCAGCTGGGCACCTTCCTCTACTTTAATTTTTTTTCTTTGTAGCACATACCATAAAATTTACTCTATTTATTGTGGTCTGCTTCCCCCTCCTCCCCTCAACCCTTTTTCTCCTTTACTCCTTCCCTGGCTAGAATGCATCCAACTGATATATCCAAAGTAATGAAGTAATCTCTGGCACATAATAGATACAGTATTCATTTTTAATTATTTGCAGAAAGAATGAAATTGAGGAGTGCATGTAGCTGGGTGGTCTTTCCTTCTTCTTCCAACTCCTTTGGCTTTCCCCGATCCCCTCTCAGAGTAGTTGACTTACACTCCACCAGACAAACTTGCAGCAGTCATTAAGGCAAATGATAATATTTCATGCTCCTCCTTGGACTTTGGAGCCATCTTTTTAAAAGATGGAAACTTTGAACAGTGTTACGCCCTCCATCCTTATTATTATTATGGCCTTAAGAATGATAGGCAAACAAGATATGGTCTACTCCTCCGCTTTGATCCTACATTAGTCAAAGGCCTCCTGGGGATTTTAATCCATATCTCTTATTAGTATCTCTATTCTCATTTACTCTTGGCATTATTTGGAGCTTACACCCTAAACCTATGGACAGGTCAATGGGGCCACAGTGAGAAGTTTAGTATCGTCTTGGGTAGAGCTAGGGTCTTTTGTCAGATAAAATCAAATGCAGGATAAAGTTTTCTCAGTTGTCCTTTCATTCTTTCTTTTCTTATAGTTTTTTTACCAGGGATCTTCCAATGTAAGGTCTACCCAGCAATGACGACTTCATTAGAGGCTTTTCCCACCACTACCACCTCCATAACTCCAGGGAATAAAGAAGGAGAGAAAACTACAAGTATTGATGATTTTTCTACCCCTTTGAAACAACAAGGTACAGAATAAGTAATGGTGAGACAAGAACAGAAAGAAAAACATTTTTAACCCCAACATTAGCCTGGGTCGCCTAGGATTTTCCTGGAGGTTGAGAAGTTACACAGAGTTTCTATTAGAAAAACCACTCCATTTCTTGTGGAAAAAATCAGTTTCTCTATAAAGAAGGTCCCAGAAATGTTTGTAGTTTGACACTATAGACATGTGCTGCATAACATTTTGGTCTATGATGGACCTACTGTATATACAGTATAGTACATAATACTTGATAATAATAAATGACTGTTACTGCTTTATGTATTTGTTATTCTACACTTTTTATCATTGCTTTAGAGTGTACTCTTTCTACTTATTGGAAAAGTTTGCTGTAAAACAGTATGTTGTGTTAAGCCAGCAGCAGCCTCATACATCCTGTGTTTACTGTCTCTTGATTATACCCTTTTTTCTTGTGCTTGATTTAATCTCAGGTTGTTTTATAAATTTTGTGTAGCTTAAATGTAGTGTTGTATCAAGTCTACAGTAGTGTACAGTAATGTCCTAGATCTTCACATTCACTCACCCACTCACTCACTGACTCACCCAGAGCAACTTCCAGATGTGCAAGCTCCATTCATGGTAAGTGCCCTGTATAGATATACCATTTTTTATCTTTTACACTGTATTTTTACTGTACCTTTTCTATACACAAATACCAATGTGCTACAATTGCCTACAGTATTCAATACAGTAACATGCTGTAGAGGAGCAATACACTATACCATATAGCAGGGGTCCTCAAACTTTTTAAACAGGGGGCTAGTTCACTGTCCCTCAGACCGTTGGAGGGCCAGACTATAGTTTAAAAAAAAACTATGAACAAATTCCTATGCACACTGCACATATCTTATTTTGAAGTAAAAAAACAAAACGGGAACAAATACAATATTTGTGTTTGCATGTGGCCCGCGGGCCGTAGTTTGAGGACCCCTGCCATATAGCCTAGGTGTGTAGTAGGCTACACCATCTAGGTAGTGTAAGTGCACTCTCTCATTTTTGCTCAGTGATGGAATTGCCTAATGATGCATTTCTCAGAATGTATCCCGGTTGTTAAGGGGCATATGACTGTATTAATAGTGCTTTACCTCAACACCAATGAGCTAATCTTGCAGCCAGATTTGGGGACAGAATGAAATGTATTTATGTGGTAGGTAATACCAGCCACTGCATGTATAGACAGGCGACATTTACACACTAAGCAATTATTATAGTGATGGCAACAACCAAGTGCATGTTTCATCTGCACGGTTTTTGGAAATGACCTTCCCTAAATTGGCCAGAACTCAAATTCTGTAAGATTCTGGCTTGGGTTACATCCTAGTTCCTACCGGGAGAAAAATAAATATGAGACTAGTAATAACAAGATGCATATAAGCCATTTGTCCCCAAATTTGACTTATGACCTAGGAGCAATGCCAACTCACCTTTGTCCCTCCTATGCCCCACTAAAGCCACAAGGAGCAAAGGAGGGTAATTTTCTAGGTAGAGACCCTGAGAGGGCTGCTGGTGAAAGAAGAGTTTAGAACTCCTTGGGCACTCCCACCCCTTTTCCTCTCTTGAGAGCAGTGCAAGAATGGGTCCTACTTGATCATGGAAAAATCCCAAATCCCAGGGAAGGTGACTCTCTGAGATTAGAGCAGAGCCCATGATACCCACCCCACTCCTGACTCTAAGTCTGAACTGGAAACTGGGCCTCCGCCTCTGAATCTAGCTGGACCCCTCTTAGTCATGTGAGCCAAGAGTCCTTCAAATCAGAGGGTTGATCTCTTCCCTCTCTCAAATTCTCTTTCTCCCTCTTCTACTCCTCTCTCTCCTTTTAGACACAGATGAAAATCTAGAGAAGAGGCAGAAATGGAGCATTGTGGTCAAATTTCTGATTGCTGGCACTCTGTTGTTCAGTGGAATCGCTATTACAGTGTTTGTCATTTTTGAAGTTCCATGTCCTGTAAGTTTGCTGATGTATTGGGTCCTTGGGCTTGATCTATAAAAATCTCCTTTTCCAGAGGCAGGTTGGCATAATAAGAAAAACATACTGTAGACTTTGGAGTTTGGACAGACCTACCACTCACACTCACTGAATGGCTTCGAGAAAGTTGCTTGACTTGTCCAACCTCAGTAGTCTCATCTTTAAAATGGGACAAATGATATTTGCCTCTTATGGTGGTTATGAAGGTTAACTGAGATCCTGTGTGACAGGTGCCTGGCACATAGGAGGTCCTTGCTAAATGTGAGTTCCTTTCCTTTGCTGTACTTGTACATTCTCTAGAGAGGACAGAGCCAATAGGACAGAATAGTTTCTTTAGAAGAGATAATTTTCTTAAATGGTCCAACATGAGGTTTGGAAGATAATCAAATGCATACCAGCCACCTAAAGTTAATACCAGTCATTTTTCTCCCCTCAGTGTCAATGCCTAAGAACCAGAGAAATATGCCAATGCCGGCGATTGTGGGGAAGGCAAAAGAAGGAAGGCCAACAACCTGAGGCAGCTGAACCCCAGCCACACTCTCAGCCAGAGAAGGAAAGTGTCCTCTATATGGTTTGTGCATTTGCTTGGAGAAAATGGGGCTAACCTATAAGTGCTGGGAGACAGGAAGCTGCTTCTGTTACGAAGCAAATGTGGTTAATTGTTTTATGTGTCAGGAAATAGGTAGGTATTTGTATGCTATTTTCTTACCATTAGCCCAGCCATAACACGGTAGGGTACGTACTGAAAATGCAGATTCCTGGGCCCCAGATATAATGAATCAGCAGAATGAATCAGGAATTTTTAACATGCTCCCTATGTAGAGGTGAATTTACTGTAAAATTAATGATGCTTAAGCTTCAGGAACCATGGGACCTTGTATCCAATTTTGTATTTTAAAAAGTATATCATTTTTCTTTTTAAAAATGTTTTATTGATTTCATTTTTTGTTCTTGTTAATCCTCACCTGAGGAAATTTTTTCTATTGATTTTTATTTTTTTTTATTTTTATTTTTTAAAAATATATTTTATTGATTTTTTACAGAGAGGAAGGGAGAGAGATAGAGAGTTAGAAACATCGATGAGAGAGGAACATCGACCAGCTGCCTCCTGCACATCTCCCACTGGGGATGTGCCCGCAACCCAGGTACATGCCCTTGACCGGAATCGAACCTGGGACCTTTCAGTCTGCAGGCCGACGCTCTATCCACTGAGCCAAACCGGTTTCGGCTATTGATTTTTAGAGAGAGTGGAAGGAAAGGGGAGAGACAGAAAGAGAGAAACATTGATGTGAGAGAGACACATCAATTGGTTGCTTCCCACTTGTGCCCTGACCAGAGCAGGGGATGGAGCCTACAACCGAGGTACGTGCCCTTGACTGGAGTCGAACCCCAGACCCTTCAGTCTGAGGTATTCTATCCACTGAGCAAAACCGTCTAGGGCTTTATTAATTTCAGAGAGAGGAAGAGAGAAATAGAAATATCAATAATTAGAGAGAATCATCTATCAGTATGCCCCTTACTGGGATGGATCCCGCAACCCATGCATGTGCCCTGACTGGGAATCAAACTGTGACCTCCTGGCTCATGGGTTAAAGCTCAGTCACTGAGCCACTCCTGCTAGGCTGTTTTCTTTTTCTTAAGAAAAGCTCCCCCAAACCTATAAGAGCTTCAGAGACCACAACTATGTATCCATCCCTGCCCTTAGGTAACTCTTACATACACCAAAGTTTAGGAACCGCTACACTTGAACACAGTTTGATTTTCGGCAACAACCTGAGGCAGCTTTTTTCCTCCATACCCTTGGGTTTCCTGACAAGATTATAAATTCACATTGCCCTTTAGTGTCTAAAACAGACACTACCCAACTGGTTCAGCTCAGCTGCTTTAAATCCAATTTCCCCACGAAGAGTGGATTCAGCCTTTGAATATAAGAAATTGATGGGCACCTTTTCTACAACAACTACAAGACAAAGAGACTAGGTCTCCAATACTTTCTAAATTAAAAATGGTACCCACTTTTGTAGAATTACAGCATTAAGAATGGGTCTCAAAGATTAAGTGTCCAGGATGGTACACATGCTGCTACCCTTTAATTCTGTGTTGGCTGCACATATCAATAATCAACCATAGTGCAACTAGAAGAGAATAAGTTCTGGAAATCCAATGCATAGAATAGTGAGTACAGTCAACAATACTGTATTATGTACTTCAAAATTGCTAAGAGACTAGATCTTAAGTGTTCTCACCACAAAAAAGAAAAGATAATGCTGTTCCGTGATAGAGGTGTTAGCAAAGCTATAGGAGTAATCATATTACAATATATAAATATGTCAAATCAACACATTGTACACTTAAACTTACACAATGTTATATGTCAATTATATCTCAATTTTTAAGAAATCAAGCACAGCACTCTTTCCACCCAGGAATGGTATCAGAATCTTTCTTATCACATTGCATCAGATACTCAATGCCAACTTATTTGTCATCTCTGGTTTAGGTTAATACTTTTCATAATTTTGTTTCTTCTAATATTGGATGATGAGCTCATGTAAATTAGTATGATTTTATCATCTGGTGTATTTTTAGTTCTTTACTCCAATCTACATTATCATTTCTACTGAATATTGGAAAAAACTGGTCTGAAGGGGACTATAACGTTTAGTTTAGAATTACAGGAAACCATGAAGCAGCAACTCTGAATTTTTCCCATGAACAAAATAAGCTGCTAAATAATAAAGAAATTAATAAAAATAGTAATAAGTAACTTTATACAAATTGCCTTGAGCCACACAGAAATCATGGGAGGGAGCTAGAGCAAAAATATACATTTTTATTGATACTTACACTGAGGCCCAGAGAGGTTATGTGACGTTGCCAAGGTCACACAGGTGGTAGAAACAGAACTGAAGTCCCGGTCTTTTCATTCCTACACTGGATTTACTGGCTTATTCATCTATTCCATAAAATTTTACCGAAAGTGCCAATTTTACTGCTGTGTGCCAAGTTCCCGCCTTCCAGAGGCTTACAGTCTATGTTCATAACAGGTTAGCATTTAGAAAGTACATACAAAATCAGATGGGGCATGGAGTCAGGTGTAGTGAAGAATGGAAAAGGATTAGTAAAAAATATTTGGTCCACTTAGACCTAGGTCTCTGCTGCTTTTCCAACAGAGTGAGATTGTTTGGGCCTGATTCAAGGAATGAAGTAGAATTGTTGTGCACCTGGGATCCAAAGTACTGCAGACTCAGGGCCTTTTCCATCCAAGGCACATAGGTCAAGTAAGGGGTAGATGGGGCTCTTTGCTGGTAGGTTATAGGGTCCAACAAATTGTAGGTTTTCATACTAAGTGTACCTTGCAGATACTTTCCTGTGTAAGCACAGTAACTTTCCCTAGAATTATTGGGAAGCAAAGAGGAAAAATGATGAGTACTTGGAATTATACAGGGTTTTGTACTTAGCTATTTTTTGGCGGTACATTAAAAAATACCCATTTGCATCCTTCTTTATCTTTCCTATTTTCTTTCGATCTCTAGGTTGGACAAAATGCTCCCAACTCAAACTCAACGAAAGCTGCTGGGATCACTGTTATCCACCAGACATACTTCTGAGAAGTTCTGCTCTGTCTCACACACTGCATGATGGATACTATACTGTCTTCTCACTATTATTAATCAAGATGGAGAGATTCTTGCCATTTCTGCACTCGGATCTTCAGCAGGAACATTGCAATCAATCAGTAATGCCAGGCCAATGAAGGGGGAGCCTGGGCTTATCAATCAATTACCCTCATGCCACTGGTACTGACTGAGTCACAAGCCTCTGAGATTCACTTTGTACTTCCACAAAAAGTGGATATCTTCTCATCCCATCAATGAAAACAGAAAGTCTTCCCTAAAAGGTTTAAACACAGCCTCCAAGGAATGGCGAAGAGCAGCCACAAGTGTGGCACAGTTCACCAACTCCTGTGTTATCTTCACGGCTGACTTCATGCTCACTGACTCTCAACTGGCTTAGGGTGGTGGTCCTGTTTTCCCAAGGTTTTATGATTGAGCCTCTGCCACCACAAGTAGCTATGAACACACTGATGAAGGGAATGTGAATTTAAGCAT
This sequence comes from Myotis lucifugus, assembly GCF_000147115.1. NCBI lineage: Eukaryota > Metazoa > Chordata > Mammalia > Chiroptera > Vespertilionidae > Myotis > Myotis lucifugus. The sequence goes on along the minus strand of NW_005871572.1, from coordinate 543,391 downwards.
TCCAAGGTGCTTAGAGACTGCATATCATAGGACCCAGATGAGGTCTCCTGATAATCCAGAGTTCCTAAAGTGGCCCTGATATTGTACCCTACCATAGAGTGAACAGTGTACGTTCTGAATAAGGTCACGAGAGCAAAATGATTATCATAATCATTCTCAAGGAGGTACAGCTATAAGTCAAGTCTGACCTGCTTAAGTAAGAGTTTGGAAAGAAAGTGGAAAGAGATTATGCTAAAGCAGGATTTAGGTAAAAAGGGAATGGTGGGGGCAGATAAAACTGTTACCCTGCCTTTTTTCATAAAAGGCTGAAACGATTCTATTTTGTTGTGGTGAAATGTGCCTGTTTCTAAATAGTTCTGTTTTCTTAGTTCTCTGATAAAAACCATATACTAATTGTAGTTTTCTTTTACTTCAAGTATTGTCCAAAAAATAATGATTCTCAAAACTGTACCAACAGAGGAATATATCTTGCCATAAACCCTGAATTAATATTCAAGCAAGTCTGGAAGAGATGGAACAGAAAGCATGGATGATGGTAGTTTTCAAGGAAGCCCTAGAGACCCTCTAGGCATCCTAAAGTCCATGGAGCCTTGAAAATATAGCCGGTGAAGACGACAGAGCACTGGGGCTTGCACTTGAGTAAATGAGTATATGATTTGCACACTTCCACTGATTCACATCACCTCCAGTTTATCCTGCAACCTGTGGTTCAGTCTGACCATGAAATAGGAAAAACAAAACAAACAAACAAAAACTTGTTCCTTCCCAAGACCATGAGGGGGGATGATTAGAAGCATTCTATACTTAGAAGCTCTTGGTCTAGAATTGAGGCCTACATTCATCCCCACCCTCCCAGCCTCATCCACCACAGATGTCCTTTAATCCAGAAACATGAGATTCATCAGGAGATGAAATCTGGGGCAAAGTCTATACCCATTAATGCTTCTGCAAGAGTAAAATTTGAATAACATTTATAGTGACTTTCTTTAAAGAAATTCACAGATGGGATCAAAATCATTTATTTTGCTTTAGGAACAACTTGTTTCCCCTGACAAAGCAAGGCCCCTCTGTGGATTTTCTGACTCCCTAATCGGTAATCATTTAGAATGCCCATATTCTCTTAACAGAGGAGATCTTTGAAAACTAAGAAATGGATGAGAGAAATAGCAGAAGGGAGGGGAGCTTGGGATGGGCACCTCAGTCTGCAGATCACTTCACAGCAGGACACAATTCTCCCTGTCACCACTATAGAGTAGGCTATAGTCTCAACTTGATAAAACACTCTTTGTGTGGCATGCCAATTATTCCTCTGGGAAGTGACTAATTGGCAAGATTTTTATTTCAAGGTCTTTTTCATTAAGTTAACACCCTTTATTTTTCAATTATTAAAGTACATTATCATTACAATATTTAGAAAATACTGGAAAATCTAAAAGTAAAAATATTATAACTAATCCTTCCTCCCAGAGATAACCACTGTTAATACTTTGATGTACCTCTTTATAGACTATATATATATAGTATATATATAATATATATATATATATATATATATATATATCCGTATACATAAAAAGAAACATGTTACACAAATAAGATCATACTCTTCATACCATTTTAAAGTTGCCATCTCTTTTTTGGTTAGCATATTACTGCTATATTCCAGTCAAGTCTTAGAAAGGACTAGAAGTCATTCCACCTTTCTAAGGGTCTAAATCACCCCAATAATTTTTTTTTTAATCCTCACTAGAGGATATGTTTTTTATTGATTCTGGAGAGAGTGGAATGGAGAGGGAGAGAAAGAGGGAGGGAGGGAGGGAGGGAGAGAGAGAGAGAGAGAGAGAGAGAGAGAGAGAGAGAAACATCAATGTGAAAAAGATACAAACATCGACGAGTTGCTTCCTGGACATGCCCTGACTGGGGACTGAACCCAAAACCTGGGTATGTGCCCTGACCAGGAATTGAACCCAAACCCTAACCAACTGAGCCACACCAGCCAGGGCACCACAATACTTTTTAAAAAAATATTTTATTGATTTCTTACAGAGAGGAAGGGAGAGGGACAGAGAGCTAGAAACATCGATGAGAGAGAAACATCCATCAGCTGCCTCCTGCACACCCCCTACTGGGGATGTGCCTGCAACCAAGGTACATGCCCTTGACCAGAATCGAACCTGGGACCCTTTAGTTCACAGGCCAAGGCTCTATCCACTGAGCCAAACTGGTTAGGGCACCACAATACTTTTTGATAGATGCAATGATTACAGTAGGAAGTTGCTTAGGGCAGAGAAGGCACATTAACAGAAACTTCCAATTTAAACTTTTGAAGGTATTGCTGAATGACATTAATAGTTGTATGTGTAAGTGTGTTAAAGCATGACTTATTCAATATAAACTTAAAATATACAATTTTATATGTTTTGCCATTTCTTCATTTTTTAGATACAACCATGTTCTCAAAAAATCAACATGACCCAGGACCAGGCCATTAGGGTCCCTTCTTTTCTGTACACCCAGGCTAGTGCAAGAGGTTACTAATCACAGAGGGTCTTAAAAGGTGGCTCTAGCCCTAATTGTTCTTCCCCTTCTCCCATCTTGGTTTTGAGCCCCTTTAAGCACCCTCCAGCGGATTCTGACCTAGAGCACTTTTCCTATGTGTACGTCCAGAACTAGCCATTATCCAAGGAAGACTTGCTATATGTACTTATGGCTAGGGGCTAGGAACCCTTCTTTTTTTTTTTTTTGTCCTGCACAGGTTGACAGTCTTATGGTTCCTCCTCCCCTCACACTCTGATCCTCCACACCTCCTCTCCCACTCTCAGAAAGGGTTTCATTTTAGAGTTCATACAATGGCCCCCATGTTGCCTTTAGTTGCCAATTTATCTTTTTATATACTAGTATACTTCCTAGTTTGTATCTTTGGAGGTTGTAGTGTATTCTCTACATCTACATTTGTATACCTCTATATTACTCTGTAGCCAACAAAGCACTATGTTCATAGTAGACATTCAGAAAATGTTGGTAACATCATACTACTAAATGGATAGCTGAGGATATCATACCTGATTTTCTAGGAGAAAATGAAGTAACTTTTATTTTACATCAAAGCTGCTATTGGTTAACCAGGTGGATGCAAATCAATGAAAGGCCATCCTGTAATTGTTGGTAACACTTGAATTCATCTCTCTAGACTTACATGCTTTTCTCTCTCAGATATTTTAAATGTTTTATCTTTAATTTTTAATCCTCACCCGAGGATATGTTTTATTGACTTTAGAGAGGAAGGGGAGACAGAGAGAGACGCATCAATCAGTTGCCTCCTGCACGCACTGACTAGGGATCGAACTTGCAAACTTTTGGTGTACGAAATGATGCTTCAGCCAACTGAACCACCCAGCTTGGGCTTCTCTCATATTTCTTTATCTCATCTTTCTCTTCTTGCTCTGTATTCTAACACTTTCCTTCTTTTTCTTTCCCTTATTCAGTGACCTGACTTGCCAGTCACCCAATACTAAAAATTTCCACTCCCAGAGAATTTAGATCCATGTCTATACTTAAGTTTCAGCCCCCAAAGCCTTTTTTCTTCTACCTAACCCTGCTTCACGTGCTACAGTGTAACTAATGAGCTGTTATTTACCAACTTTCACCAAACTCTTGTGAATTGTGCCACCCAGTGGCTGAAGTTGCCAACTTCATCCTCTGAAAAAAGCAGTGGGCAAAAATAACAAATGAGAAAGAAGTTATATGTGCCCTAAATGATGGCTATAAGTGCCCCAATTCACAACAGCCGAATTTTGTCCTATTTTAAGTTATTTTCTAAAACTTAAAATAGGATGGAGAAAGATATGTTCAGAGGTATAGTGTCATGGTCTCCCCAAAATAAGATGATATCCAGAAGACTCTCTTAGCATTTCTTCAGGTCACTACTGCTCCCTACTGCTCCAAAAATGAATAAATAGTGCAGACTACAGGGTAAAGTCTTAATTGCCCTCTAGAAGAATCAAACAATCAACAGAAGAGACACTGACTTTGAAGACATAAGCTATACAACACAATAATATAATATAGTAATTTAACTTATTTATTCTACAATAAATTTCCTTAGACACGTTTATGTCTAGGACATATGCCAAGGAGTAGAATTCTTTGTTCAACTTTGCTAAATGCATATTGTTTTCCAATGCCCCAGCGGTAAAGAGAGTCTCTATTATTTCACACCCTAACTTGGAAATCTCAGACTAAAATTTTTGCCAATCTTTTGGCTATAAAGTATGTAGTATATTGTTGTTGTTCTTATGTGCATTTTCATGCTTACTAGTGAAGTTGAGCATCTTTCCATATATTTATTTGCTTCAGGTTTTCTCTTGCTTGCTTATAACCTCTCCCTTTTTTTCTACTGGGTGATTAGTTGTTGTTTTTTTTAATTGAGCTGTACAGTCTTGTATTCCTGACTATACAGTAGGCCCTATGAATCTGTGGGTTCTACATCCACAGATTCAACCAACTGTGGATAGAAAATGTTTTTTTTTAATGTTACATTGTTGCTGACATGTATCATGTTGTTAGTTCTGTTTTGTGGGATTTTTAGACATACCTGTCAATAGCGTTTAAATACAGCCATAGAAGGAAATATGAAAATAGATTCTTGGAGGCAATGGGACTCGCAGAGCTTCAGAGCCTGACAGTTGCTTATTTATGGGTATATCTGCATATCAAGGAATATTACATTAGAAATACACTGTAGACTGCAACATGTTTCACAAAGGATTAGTGTTCAGGAATATAGTAGTCTCCTTTATGTAAGATGTGTTCCAAGTCTCCCCAGTGGATGCCTGAAACCGAAGATAGTACCAAACCCTATATAAACACTATGTTTTTTCCTATACATGCATACTTATGACAAAGTTTAATTATAGATTAGGTACAGTAAGAGATTAACAACAATAACTAGTAATAAAATAGAACAATTATAACAATACACTGTAATAAAAGTTATGTGAGCCCTAACCGGTTTGGCTCAGTGGATAGACCGTCAGCTTGCGGACTGAAGGGTCCCAGGTTCAATTCCAGTAGGGGGTGTGCAGGAGGCAGCTGATTGATGTTTCTCTCTCATCGATGTTTCTAACTCTCTATCCTCTCTGTAAAAAATCAATAAAATATATATTTTTAAAAAGTTATGTGAATGTGATGTCTCTCTCCTCCCCACCCCAACCTGGGATAAGCTGGACAAATGGATGATTCATGTCCCAGGAGGGACAGAGGAAATGGGGCAAGCTTTCATTATGGCATGCAATTTAAAACGTGAAGTGTTGGAGAAACCAAGATGGCGGCATAGGTAAACACCGGAAAATTGCTGCCTCGCACAACCACTTCAAAAATACAACTAAAGGACAAAACGGACATCATCCAGAACCACAGGAAGGCTGGCTGAGTGGAAATTCTACAACTAGAAGGAAAGAGAAAAGCACACTGAGACGCAGAGGAGGTGAGGAAGTAAAGTGCAGAGGTACGGAGGCGCACATGGAAAGGGCTGGCAACTGAGGCTGGCAACTAAACTTTGTTGTCTTTTTCAATTGGGGGGGGGGGGCGGAGACACAAGCTCCTGACTGCTCTGAACACCAGTTCCGGGCGAGTCTCTGGGGACCCAGACTCATACGGGGAGAAACTGGACTGTCTGGCATCAGGCGGAACTCGAGGGCAGCTTTCTCTCAGAGGTCCTTGCAGTGATTACCGTGGGACATTGAGACCCGGGGCCTCTTAGGGCAGGGCTGAGGATCAGCCATAGCTGTTTGCTCCATCCTGTTGATTCCCTGAGACCCCGCCCCACCCAAGCTATGCGCAGAGGCTTTTGCATATGAATACCCTGGCCCTTTGCAATCTAAAATTACCTAACAAACTGCAGCTGGGTCAGAGAGACCCAAAACATCCAAAAGAAGGCCCAAGGCCCCACAGCAGCTTGCATTGCTTCACAGCTGGGCCTCATCTGGGCACCTCCAAATCCCAAACAAAGAAGAGGAATCTGCAGATCTCTCTGTAGCTCCTGCTGGGTAGCCTCAGGCAGAGGCTAAATTAGCACCTCCTTAGAGATCCAAGTGCCAGTGTACCCAGTGGTCAGAGTGGGACCATCCAGATTACAACTCCTCAGATCCATAAGAGACACACTCAGGGGGCAGACTCAGTGAGCACCAAAGCCCCACTGAAGCAAGTCTTGACCCATAAGGGTGTCTCCAGCACAGAAGTTCTCCCACCATAGACACAGCTGATTCTCACAGCCAATTGGCCTGGAGGTCAATTCCTCCCAGTGGTACCAACTACAATCAAGGCTTAACTACAACAAGACTGTGCACACAGCCCACAAAGAGGTGCACCAAGAGTGTCCACCTCAGGTAATTGGGGAGGCTGAGCTACTGGGCCCTATAGGACACCTAGCACAGAAAGCCACCTTATCAACACAGGGAAGCAGCCAAAATGCAGAGACAAAGAAACAGGTCACAAATGACAGAAATGGAGGAAAGCAAACTACTGGATATAGAGTTCAAAACCACAGTTATAGGTTTTTCAAGAATTTTCTAGAAACCGCCGATAAATTTAGTGAGACCCTCGATAATCTAGTGAGACCCTCGAGGATATGAAAAAGGACCAAATAGAAATTAAGCATACACTGACTGAAATAAAGAATATTATACAGAGATCCAACAGCAGACCAGAGAATCGCAAGAATCAAGTCAAAGATTTGAAATACGAAGAAGCAAAAAACACCCAACGGGAAAAGAAAAAAGAAAAAATAATCCAAAAATATGAAGATAGTGTAAGGAGCCTCTGGGACAACTTCAAGTGTACCAACATCCAAATTATAGGGGTGCCAGAAGAAGAGAGAGAGCAAGATATTGAAAACCTATTTGAAGAAATAATGACAGAAAACTTCCCCTTCCTGGTGAAAGAAATAGACTTACAAGTCCAGGAAGCACAAAGAACACCAAACAAAAGGAATCCAAAGAGGACCACACCAAGACACATCATAATTAAAATGCCAAAAGCAAAAGACAAAGAGAGAATCTTAAAAGCAGCAAGAGAAAAACAGTTACCTACAAGGGAGTGCCCATAAGATTGTCAGCTGATTTCTCAACACAACGTATGCAGGCCAGAAGGGAGTGGGAAGAAATATTCAAAGTGATGAATAGCAAGAACCTACAACCAAGATTACTTTACCCAGCAAAGCTATCATTCAGAATTGAAGGTCAGATAAAGAGCTTCACAGATAAGAAAAAGCTAAAGGAGTTCATCACCACAAAACCAGTATTATATGAAATGCTGAAAGGTATTCTTTAAGAAGAGGAAGAAGAAGAAAAAGGTAAAGATAAAAATTATGAACAACAAGTACATATCTATCAACAAGTGAATCTAAAAATCAAGTGAATAAAAAATCTGATGAACAGAATAAACTGGTGAATATAATAGAATCAGGGGCATAGGAAGGGAGTGGACTGACAATTCTCGGGTGGAAAGGGGTGTGGGGGGTGCAGAAAGAGACAAAAATCGTACACCTATGGATGAGGACAGTGGGGGGCAGGTAAGGGCAGAGAGGGTGGGTTGGGAACCGGGTGAAGGAGAGCTATGGGGGGAAAAAAGAGGAACAACTGTAATAATCTGAACAATAAAGATTTAATTAAAAAATAAAATAAAATAAAATGTGAACTGTTTATTTCTAGAATTTTCCATTTAATATGTTCAGACCATGATTGATCACCAGTAACTGAAACCATGGAAAGCAAGACCACAGATAAGGAGGCACTAATGTAATATTCTGTATTTCTCAGGAGCCATTTGATTTTCCTTTAAAAATGTTACATATCTCTGCTGGGATCCGTTACCTTCTAAGATTGTATAAAGTATGGTTAGAGGATGGGGGTAGAAGTTTGAATCTCTAATATTCTACCTGCTTTTACCCTCTATGGCCATCACTTTCTACATCAGCAAAATGGGAGTAACAATATTTTCCTTAAAAGGTTTTTAAGGTCTAAAATAAGAAAATATATTTTGTGTGCTTTGAGCAGTGAGTGGCTATTTTCAGTACCAAGTAGGGAGGAGAACCCTGCAGTGCCATTTTGAAGCGTTTGAACCCGGAGAAAGAATATCTGCCAACGAAGGCTCATTGTGATTAATTGGGCCCAAATTCATAACCAGAATCTAACAGCCACTGATTACAGAGGGCTCTCACACATACGACACGTCAGGGGAAAGCCATAGACTGAGCTGCCAAGCTTCCTGCACGGAGCTCCTGCCCTCACTTCATAAAGAAACTCCTGGTATTGTATTTGGACCAATGGGACTAAGATCTTCCCGTCCAATTGGAGCTGTGCAGCCATATCCTCATTTGCATAAGTTACTAACCAAGCAGAGCAGCTCCACAACAACCAACCAGCCTGTGTGAGCTGGCCAAACAGAACAGGGCAATTTGGAACAAAACTGTGTGACTTTGGAGTCCTCATTTGCATAGAAATGGACCAATCAGGGACACAGACAAGAACTTCTTTCTATATAAGCCAGCGTCCCCTGTTAGGATGGGGTGCATTTTCCACTGCATTTCCCCAGCTTGCACACTGTAAAGCTTGAACTGCAACATTAGAGCTATAATATAACAGCTGGCAACACCAGACCTGTAATATAGGCTACTTTACTACTTCATTTGAGCAGTTTAGCTTGAGCTGCTTCACTTGAGCTGATTCTCTGGAAACCTTTCACTCAAAAGTTTCTCCCTTCACCACACCCCAGACTGGGGACTCCTCTTTTAGCACTGAATAGGTAGCAGTGAATTTTGCTTGACAAAAGTTTATCTGTGTATGTGAATAGGTGATTAAATAGAAAAGGGTTTCAGAGAAAACTGTTGTCCTTGCCATGATTATAGATTCTAGAAAATTAATAAAGTGAGCAAACACCAAAAAATGTGTTTGGCTGTGTAAAAATAACCAATTACAGTAATTTATGTAAACAGCTTAGCATTTAAGGTCTAATTATCATGCAGCACAACAATTACACATATCATTAAATATGCATCAGATTAACCTTGTTAGTTTCAATTACAATAGTAAAGAACTTGTTCTGTACTGTGAGGAATAGTCTTATAGTTAATTGATCATAATATATGTCTGTTCACTATTTACATTAATTAAATGGGATGGAGCTCCTGAGTTTGTTCTGCATTCAAGGTAAGTCAGGATTAATTGTCCTTGATTACAACTATGCATTTGCCCTATGACCTGTGAGATAATGTACATTCTCATTACTTTTTTGTTTTGTTTTATTGATTTTTATTGATTTAAGAGAGGTCTGATGCACAAAATTCATGCAAGGGGCTCAGCCCAGCCGCCACCGCAGTGGCTGCCTTGGCCCCCACCGCCGCAGCTTCGCCCAGAAGGTTGTCTGAAAGGACGTCTGGAGGGACATCCAGTCTAATTAGCATATTGCCCTTTTATTATTATAGACAGACAGGAAGGGGGAGGGGACGAGAGAAACATCAATGTGAGAGTGTAACATCAACCGGCTGCCTCTGACACACCCCCAGCCCACAACCTGGGCATATGCCCCAACCAGGAATTGAACCAGCAACCCTTCAGTGCACAGGAGGGTGCCCAACCAAGGGAGCCATACTGGCCACGGCTCACTCTAATAGTTTTGTAGTGAAAAAGGTACTAAAGAGACAGGGAGCAAAAGAAATTCTGTTTAATTGCTTGGTGCTCTGTTCTGGATATGTTTATTGATTTTAGACAGAGGGAAAGGGAGAGAGAGAGAAAAATTGATGTGAGAGAGAAACATTTATGGTGCCTCCTGTACCCAACTGGTGAATAAACCCACAACCCACAATCTAGAACAACTCCTAAACAAGCCCCAAGGTTATTTCATGGAACATTTATAGAATTAAAATTACCATTATAATTTATTTGTCTACCACCATGAATTAGGTACTACACATACATCATCATAAAACTCTTATTAAGTATCCTATTTTTCATTTTACATATGAGAAAAGAGGCACAGATAATAACTTGCCTAAATTCTTAAAGGTAGTAAAAGCTGGTGACAGGATTCAGATTAAGGAAAGTCCATGCTTTTTAAATTATATTAAACTGTGTCAGGTTCCTTACAAATCATAATTCAAACATTAGGCACTTGCTGGTTGCAAAGAATATAAACTGCCTGTCATCGAATGATGCAAAATATTTTCGGAGCCTGTTTGACAGTCAGAAGGTGGAGGCCCAGTATAGTAGGCTGAAAAGTATGTAGCTAGGCTGCCGAGTAGGCATTTTAAAGTTTTCTGATAAACAGAAGTCACTCAGCAACAATACATTCCTAGTTTTCCTAACTTTTTGGATTCTACCCAAAGCCTGATGAATCATGACACTGACATCCTGCACTTTTTGTAGATCAAAAGCAGTCAGTGAGATAGGAAGAGGCAGAAGAAATGGGGAAGCAAAGGTTTAGATTCATGCAAACTCTGTGTAATGGCCATAGCATTATGTATATCTTGATTTCTAACTTCCATTTTAACTAGTCAGAGGAAGTTTATTAGTTACACTTGGACAGATCTGCTTTTTCTTTTCTAGCCCCAAAGAGCCCAACCCAATCCCAAAGGGCTAAGGCTAGCCCCTAAGCAGTACCTGTTCTTCCAGCAGGCCCAAGGAACTTAGCCTCAATGGGTCAGAGTGATTCCCCCAGGCATCTCTGGACAGGTATGATTTTAATTCTAGTTGTGCTACCTGGTAACATTGCTTGGTGTTCTGTTCTGGAAACCTACCTATTTCTAGTTGACAACTGCTGATTTAAATAATGACAAAATTCTAATGCTGAGCACTGGCCAATCTAACCTAGAACAACTTTTTTTTTTTTTTTTAAATCTTCACTGGAGGATATGTTTATCATGTAAGTGATTTTACCTCTTTGAGACTCATTTTTCCTTATTTGTAAAGTAGGTTGCAGCAGGGCTCTTATGCAGAAAAAATTTTCTCCCTCTTGTTCACCTTTGAGATCTTTAGGACCGTCCTACTTATGCAGAAGCATCCCCAGACAGGTCTCACGGTGTGGAGAAATGGCTATAGGTAAATCTTACATTTCTTCTTTTAAAAATATATATATATATTATTGATTTTTTACATAGAGGAAGGGAGAGGGATAGAGAGTTAGAAACACCAATGAGAGAGAAACATCGATCAGCTGCCTCCTGCATGCCCCCTACTGGGGATGTGCCCGCAACCAAGGTACATGCCCTTGACTGGAATCGAACCTGGGACCCTTCAGTCTGCAGGCCGACGCTCTATCCACTGAGCCAAACCGGTTAGGGCAAACCTTACATTTCTTTAGGTATATTAACAGAGGTGCCTCAACCCCTCCTCTGCAGACTGGTCATAGTTTGGGTGGATCAAATTAAATAAGCACTCTAGGAATCTCCTGGAAGGAAAAGGATTCTCTAATTCCTTTGACTAGGGTGGCCACAAAGAGACAAAGAGAGAGAGGCATAGAGTGATGGGGGAGGCGAACAGGAGGGAGGATGGCAATGCTCCTGATGAAGAGGCTGTAGCAGAGGCTAAGGAGGAACCAATCCTGAACTAGGCCTTGAGAACTTACATCCTCGAGGCTCAGGCCTTTTGTGGGGTGAAGCCCTCTTTACTGAGTGCATCACAGAAAGACTCCGTGACTTGAAGAACCTTTGTAATTGGCAAAGGGCTGGGCCAGGACTGGAATCTCTGGCTAATTTACATTGACTGGGTATATCTCAGAGTTTAAAGGGGAGGAAGTTGAAACCTAGAAGGCATAGCTAGACTTTTAGACTTTCTGTTTTTATCTATGTGTATACTAAACTATAAAGAGCCACCTCAGCTCTAGCAGGTGTTCTCAGTGGTTAGAGCATCAGCTTGTGCACCAAAGGGTGGAGGGGTTGATTCCTGATAAGGGCACCCTGATCGGGATGCATGCCGGAAACAAATGATGGATGTGTCTCTCTCTCTCTCCTCACTCCTCCTCCCTTCCACTCTCTCTAAAAATCAGTGAAGATTAGCAACAACAACAAATAAAACACAAAAAGCCACCTCAGTTTATAGGAAGAACATTAGATGAAATAAAGTTTATAAAGTTCTTTCAGCACTCTGGCCATAGTAAGTATTAAAAATGGTAGAGAATCATTTCCATAGGGAGGGAGGGAAGCTCAGACACTACACTTTTGGTTCCAATCACTGAAGCTTAGTAGTTGAAGAGTTGTTGGCATATTCTGGACTTAGTCAATGGCAGTCACATCACAGAGCCTGACAGTATGATACAATTTTCCTTGTTGGGTTTCAAAGTCAATTTCTTAAATTAGTTATGAATAAAAGGGCTTGGAGAATGTGCTAAGTCCTGAAGTTCAGTTTTCCAAAATATTAGCCCAACATGGACTAATCTTGGATATTATTAAATTTCAACTTAGAAAGGATAAAAGGTGTTTTTTCAGGTTCCTTTATACATGTTTAGTGAGGGGAACAAGACAGTTATCTCTGCTATGACAGGTTAAATACAAGCTGCCCTGGAAGCATGTAAAGGGTCCACTTAACTCAGACTTGGGGCCAGGAGAGGTGTTCCTGAGGAAGTGATGTTTCGGTTGAAGTGGAGGTACCTTGGTAAAGGAAGCTTGGAAGGAACAGAGTGCATAAGAAAAGCTGAGATGCTTCTGTCTGGCTGGAGAATGAAATGTGAGATGGGGCAGTGATGACAGAAATAGGAAGACACTAGGCCCTGAAGGGCCTTCTACAAAGAGTGACCATATAATTTACTAGAGGCCCAGTGCACGAGATTTGTGCATGGAGGCATGAAGGGGCGGGGTAGGGGGCAGGGGGTCCCTCAGCCCGGCCTGTGCCCTCTCGCAGTCTGGGAGCCCTCGGGGGATGTCCCTCCACCTCTGCTGTGTTTGCCAGTCTTGAGACAGCTCTGGCTGAGCAGTGTTCCCCTTGTGGGAGCGCACTAACCACCAGGGGACAGCTCCTGCATTGAGCGTCTGCCCCCTGGTGGTCAGTGCACGTAATAGCGATCGGTTGTGCGGCCGTTCAGTTGATTTGCATGTTACCCTTTTATTATATAGGATTGTACAGACTGAGACACTTCTGAGAGTGAAATGAGACAATATTACTAATTATATGGGGACAATAGTAGGAGTAAACCAGGACTGTCCTGAGCAAATCGGAACTTATGGTCACCCTACTCGTAAGCCACGTTCAGGTGCTTGAACCTCCAGTGAAAGCAAAGATTGGATATCTTCTCTGTTTACCTTATACATTTTGCCTGAGTGACTTCATCCATACCTTTGCCTTTACTTGCTCATTTCACAAATATTCATCCAGGATGCACTTCTGGGCACTGAGGTCACAAAGAAGAAAAGACACAGTGTCTGTCCTCAAGCTCTGTCTAAAGAAGACACATATTCCAAGAAACAATTCTCATACAATTATACAATTTTAGTCCTGGCCTCTCCTCTGAGCTCTAAACTCATATATGTCATTTTCACTCCGATTATCACAAAACACAGATTTGAAAAATAACTTTTATTTTCCTCCAAATCTCTGTTCCTCATCAGTGCTAGCCTTCTCACTGTGCATTTCCATTTCTCCATATCTTTCTTAAGCACAATGTCTAAACGGGGGCTTAGAATTCTGATGAGGGCCTAACGTCAATTGAAGAGGAAGGGTAATTTTCAGGTGTTGAAATGCAATGTTTTTAATGAATAGATCCCAGTATTATGTGGGACTGTTTTTCCACAACTGTACATTAATAATTCATATTCAGATTGTTGACAACCATGACATCCAGATCTGGACATATGCCCTCGCCAGGCAGTTTAGGTGAAAAAGACATGAAGGTAAGTCCTAAGTGTTTGACCCTATCTCCTCTTTGTGGAGAATGTGAGAGTGGTTGCAAAGGTGTAGGTGAAACACCCATGTAATAATAAGCTATCTGTTGAACAATTGCTGTGTAAAAAGGGCAATTCCTGCTTTAAAGGGCAATTTTAATGTTTCCACACAGCTTCCAGAGTAATTCTCCACACAGCTTCCAGAGTAATCCTTTTAAAGCAAATCTGATTACTCCTTGGCTCTCAACCCTACCACTGTATTCTATCATGTCCCAATAAAATCCAAGTCCAACCAAATCCAAAGTCAGATGATACATGATCGGGCTTCTGCCTGTTTCACACCTTATTTCTCTAATTTGGTGTGCTCCAGCCATATGGTCTCCTTGCTGCTTCTCCAACATGCCAACCAAGCCCCTATCTTAGGGCCACTGCCAATGGCCATTTCTCTTCCCCTAGAATAGATTCCCTCTAGAAATCCACATAGCTGCCTCCCTCATTTAATGACTAGATTTCTACCTATGTGCTCTTCCCTTAGGAGGCCTTCTTTGTCTATCCTATCTAAAAGAGCATTCCCCATATCCTTCCTGGCCCTTTATCCTGATTTTTCCCCCCATAAAACTTGACACATCACTGGACATTATCTTTATTTAGCAATATATTCTGTTACTAGAAGCTCAGTGCACGAATTCGTGCACCAGTGGGGTCCCTCAGCCTGGCTGGTGGGATTGGGCCAAAACCAGCTCTCCGACATCCCCAAGGGGTCCCAGATTGTGAGAGGGCGCAGGCCAGGCTGAGGGACCCCACTAGTGCACGATCGGGCCAGGGAGGAAAGTGGGAAGTTGGCCAGCTGGGGAGGGATCGCGGGAGGGCTCCAGGGTGTGTCCAGCTAGTCTTGCTCAGGATGATCGGCCAGACCCCAGCAGCAAACTAACCTATTGGTTGGAGCATCTGCCCCCTGGTGGTCAGTGCACGTCACAGCAAGTGGTTGAGCAGCCTTAGCATATTATTAGCATATTACGCTTTGATTGGTTGAATGGCTGACCAGAAACTTAGCATATTAGGCTTTTATTATATCGGACTGCTTATTGTCATCCTCCCTCACTATTATAAGAGGCAGACTTTATTTTGTTCACTGCTGAATTCCTAGCACCCAGAACATGTCTGCTCATTAAATATTTGTTGAGTGAATAAATAGGTTTTCAGGATACAACAAATGCAAAACGACTCTATATTTATTGATGCACAGGAAAATGTCTGCAAAGTATATAGCAAAATGTTAACTAACATTCGAGAGCTGCTTTTCACAATCTTTTTGCTGATTTTTTTTTTTACAATGAACTTGTCTCTTACATACTAAAAAATGAATAAAAAAGCCTCATAGGCCGTGTAAATGAATTCTAAAAGAGGTTAGGCAAATTTACGAAAGACAAACTTCTAAACAGATGTACCAGCCTAATGGTTAAGACAGACCACAGTTTGAATCTCCTTGGCCAACACTTTGTAGCAGTGTGATCCCAAGTTATTTATAAACCAGAGTCTAAATGTCTTCACCTGGAATCACAACGTTGTGTTGGAAGATTAAATGAGACCACGCACGTAACCTCCTCTGTCCAATGCCTGGCATGCAATACATACTCGACATAGGGTGGCTATGATAAGAATTAGCAATAACAAGAGTTAGGACATACCTAGCCCTCAAGATTGACATCAGAGCGGACCACCACATCCTCTCATCACTGCGCCTCAATCTGGGCCTCTGAAGCCCCAAGACGGGCTGGTTCTCTCCAGAGGAGATAACGTCGGCCGTCCAGAAGCATCGGAATACAACGTGCCCCGCACACCCTTAAACCATTCAGTCTGGAAAATCCATGAGCAGCTCTCCAGCACCCGGATTCCAGAGGCGGACACCGAGTCCCTTAGCCTCAATATCCTTCGCTGCTGCAACAGGGTGTGAGAATGTTAAAAAACACAAAAGCAGGGCAGGACCGGCCCGCCCCGCCGCACGGGGGGCGCTCCGGAGGGGCTCACTCGTCACTCCGCCCCGGCGAGCCTCTGCTGACCCGCAACGCACCTCCCGGGAAAAGTCATTGCCGGTCGGACTCAAAGTCAGGCCAGCGGCTCCCGCGCGTCCTCCCAGGCCTCGGCCAGAGAGAGGGCAGCAGCGGGCTCGCGGGAAGACCCGGGCGCCGGCCCGGACGGTAGCAAAGGCGCGCAGTACGCGAAGGCCCCGGAGGGAAAGGGGCGGAGCCGGCGGGCGCGCGGCGGCGCGAGGGGGTGGGGCGAGCTCGCGCTTGCGCCGCTCGGGAGCGAGCGCGCAGCCCAGGGGCGCGCACGTGGCTGGCTGCTCCTCGGCGTGAAGCAGGGGGACTCGGCGAGGTGAGGCACGCGGCGCTGCGGGACGGCGGCGGTGGGCTCGAGCCTCTCTAGCGGGACGTGAAAGAAGGGAGGAGCGCCAGGTCCCGTGGGGGTTCGGGTTGGGGCGGGCCCCGAGACGGGAAGACGCGCACGGAGCGGGCCGGAGGCGTCCGGCCACGTGCGCGTCGGGGAGGGCGGGGCGGGGCGTGACCCATCAGGCCCCGCCCCTGGGTCAGGCCCCGCCCCTCGGCGACCCTGGCGTGTCTTGCACGCCGGGCGGCTGCGCGGCGTCTCCCACTCTGCATTCCCGTCTCTGCAGTGCAGCGCAGCGCAACCCGGCTCAGGGCAGTCGGTGTGGGTCACGCCCCTACCCACGTTTCCCAGTGGGTTTTCACGTAGGCCTTCCGCAGACAGTAGGCACTTGGGCTTCCTTATTTGCGGCTCAGGCTGACTGATGCGCCGGGAAATGACTTGCCCGAGGTCCTACGGCTCATCAGGAACTGCGGGAGGATTTGACCCTTGTCTGCAAAACCGCACAGCCCGCACCCGGCCTCTGCACCGCGCTGAGTGCTGCTTTTCGCGTGCCTCCCGTCCTCCCCGTGACCTGTTTGAATTTGGCAGATGTGGATTTGGAGGCAGCACACACCCTTTCATGGGTGTTAGTGTCAGAACTGTCTCTGAGAAGAAGAAAGAAGATTCTGTTGATTGAAATAGTGCTGCTTATGACGTCGAGTGTTTATACATCCTTAACGTGACCCTCTCCCTTAGCCTCTGTGGAAATGGCGCCGCTGTTGGCTGCCTGAAAGACATTGCAATACAAGTAGCAACCTTTCAGGGCTTCCTTTCCTTTGAAACAGCATGGTGCCTCAGAGGGTTCAAAGAAATAATCCACGGACAGTGGTACCACAATACCTGGCATATGAGAAAAGTTCAGTACATGTTGGTCATGATTGTATGGCCACGTGCGTAATACCCCTTGCTAAATTCATTTTTCTTCAAAGACTAACTTTTTTTCCGGAGACTAAAGCAGAGGGAGAATTAGTCTACCCTGGCCCACCCCCCCAAAAAGACATTGACTAGTATTTGTCTATTACATTTGTGTTTACTGAGTTCTTTCCGTGTGCTTGGTACTTTTAAAGCATATCAATTGGTATTGGGTGTAGTCCCTGCTTTTATTTCGTCTAAAAATTGGGGGGAATATGCATGCAGAAATAATCCTCACAAATTAGAATGTGAAAAACACCACAAAAGAGGTAAAAACTAGGAGAGTATAGAAGAAGGTGGGATGTGGGGTTTTTTTTGTTTTTGTTACTTTTAATCCACAGTGACTTTTTAAAAAAATATTATTTTACTGGTTTTAGAGAGAGAGGAAGGGAGGAAGAGAGAGAGAGAAACATTGATGAGTGAGATGAGCAAGAAACGCCAATTCTGGGGATGGAGCCTGAAACCTGGGCATGTGCCCTGACTGGGAGTCGAACTGGTGACCTCTTGGTGCATGGGTCAATGCTCAACCAGTGAGCTACACTGTCTGAGCTATTTTCTTGCTTTAGTGTGAAATATGATTTCATTTCTGCCTTTAGGAAGAAACTGTGTACATTGGACATACCTATTGAATATTTATTCAAAGAGTAAATTACTGAACAAATGTATGTTCTAATAGATAGGATTCCTTGGTTTCTAGCAACAGATCTCATTCAGATTTAAGTATTGGAAAGATGGAGAAATAAGAAAAAAAACAACAACTATGCCCTAACCGGTTTGGCTCAGTGGATAGAGCATCGGCCTGTGGACTCAAAGGTCCCAGGTTCAATTCCAGTCAAGGGCATGTACCTTGGTTTCGGGCACATACCCAGTGGGGAGTGTGCAGGAGGCAGCTTCTCGATGTTTCTCTCTCATCGATGTTTCTAACTCTCTATCTCTCTCCCTTCCTCTCTGTAAAATATCAACAATATATATTAAAAAAAAAATAAGAAAAAAAATAAAATAATTGGGCCACCTTTGGAGATGGGGATCTCAATAGCCAGAGCTCATGGACCAAATATTTGATTAATGAATGTTTGAGCTCCAACTGCCTTCTGTCCTTGTATGTCAGATTCAGATTTTTCTAAGAAGAGATCTGGTTGCTTTAGCTATTGTGAGGGTAGAGAAGGACGTATTTCAATTGGCAACCCCACTGAACCATATGAAATGTCTGAGAGTCAGTTTCCCAAAGGAAGGGGGCTAAGGAGAGGAGAAAACCAATAGTTGTCTATTAGAACTATGAGGTTTTGTAGAGGGCTTACTATGGGCTGGGCACCATGGTACATAATTTACATGGATTTTGATAGTTAATCCTTACAACACCTCTAGGAGGTAGAAACTATTATAATCATACCCATTTTATTGGAGGGGAAACAGGATTATAGAGATAAAATATTTGCTTAATGTTACAGAACTCGGATGTAGTAGAGTTGAGTACATTGCATTATTTTCTCTTCATCTTGTCCCTTTGAATTATTTCCTGATCCATGTGCAACTTTGTTTGTTCATAGGGGGTCATCAAACTTTGGTGTGTGTTGGCCAGTTCCGAAATCTCCTTGAAGGGGCACTGCATTGAGGAAGATCAAAGCAGCAGTCTTTGCCAATTAAGGAATGGACCGTTTGGGTTCCTTTAGCAGTAAGTACTGTGTGAACAAGTCTCAGGTGAATATTAATAGCAAACTGAAGTAGGAGTTGATCAAAGAGGAAAAATAAGCACTTTGAAGTTAAACAAAGCCCCTGTGAATCTGATCCTAAAGGAATAAGAGTATCAACTCAAAGTAAAATCAATTAATATTTATTGATTGCCCACTGAACATATAACACAAACATATCACCCTAGATCTTATAAGAAAACTAAGATCAAATGGACCAAACATAGTATGTTTAACCTGCAGATGGATTTATTTTATTTTATTTACTTTATTTTATCTTTGTTGTTTTATTTATTTTTTTATTTTTATTTTTTACTGATTTCAGAGAGGAAGGAAGAGGGAGAGAGAGATAGAGACATCAATGATGAAAGAGAATCATTGATTGGCTGCTTCCTGCATGCCGCCTACTGGGGACCGAACTTACAACCTGGGCATGTGCCCTGACCAGGAATCCAACCATGATCTCATGGTTCATAGGTTGATGCTCAACCGCTGAGCCACACCGACTGGGCTGGATGGATTTCTTTAAAAAGCAGATGGATTCCCAGTAACACATTTGTGATGCCTTGATAAGAAATGATGTTTGGTAGAAAAAAGGAAATACCCTTCTCCCTGCAACCCGGCATGTGCCCTTGACTGGGACTTTTCAGTGCATGGGACAGTGCCCAACCAACAGAGCCACACTGGCCAGGGCCCTTCTCAATTTTTAAAAGTTCTTTGTAATATTAGGGATTTTAGCCCTTTATGATATGTTTGCAGATACTTTCAATTTATTAGCTTTTTTACTTTGCTTCTGGTGTTTTTTGCCAAGAAAGAGTTTTTTGTTTGTTGGCTTTGTTTATGCACTCAAATTTATTAACCTTTTCCTCCCTTGGATTTTGAATGACGATAAAAAAGCCTTTCCCTACTCATAAGTTATAGAAAAGTTTTCTATTCCTAGTTTATAAAAAAAAATGTACCTTTGTGAAGGACACTTTGACTATATATATCAAAAATGCTCTGTATACCAGTTTTAATTCTAGGAAAATACATATCCTAAGGAACAAAATGTGAAAAGTTATATATACAAGAACATTAATCTCAGCATTCTTTATAATAGTAAAAAGTTGGAAACGATTATTATAAATGTCCACCAATTGGGAACTGTGTAAATTAGTTGTTCTCAACCTTATGAGACCCAGTGATATATATTTTTTAAATATATTTTATTGATTTTTTACAGAGGAAGGGAGAGGGATAGAGTTAGAAACATCCACGAGAGAGAAACATCGATCAGCTTCCTCCTGCACACCCCCTTCTGGGGATTTGCCCGCAACCAAGGTACATGCCCTTGACCGGAATCGAACCTGGGACTCTTCAGTCCACAGGCCGACGCTCTAGCCACTGAGCCAAACTGGTCAGGGCCCCAGTGATATTTTTTAAATAATATTTTTAAAACCCTTTTACTATTTGGAAATTAAATACATAGATAACATATCTACAACCATGATACCAAAGAAATAAAAACAATAATGCCCTAACTATAACACAAAGGCTAAATAAAAGAGAAGTAATTAATAATGAAATAATGGAATTTATAATAAAATAATATGCATCGCAATATGTTTAGACCTGATTACAGTAGAAGACAAAATGACTTAAGTAGATGCTTGCACGCATATATTGAATCACAGCATCTTACAACTACACATGCACAATGAATGATTCATGTGTGATGTGTTGGTGACTCAAATACCACAAGCTTGAATAACTCTTGGTAAAGTTCTGAACAAAACAAGATAAAATCTCTGGAGGTACATGCAATTGCTTTTCTGGAAAATTTAATATATATTAAAACTCAAAAACATTTTGTTTTATGTAATATGGAACTGGGTTCTTGGTCATGTAATTTTGAATAGGTTTTTTTATCTACTTGAATATCTGATGGGACATTTGAAAGTTGTTCAGATACAGGCCAATTCTTTGTTGTGGAGGAATGTCTTAGGCATCTCTGGTCCCTGCCAGCTAAGTGCCAGTTGTGTTCCCTAGTCCTTGTGACAACAAAAAAGCATCTCAGATTTCCAAAATGCTTTCCTAGAGGGTAGTTGAAAACCATTAGGTTAGATAATTTATATGATGGAGCATTATTCATCCATTAAAAAAAATGAGGAAGCCTTGGCCAATGTTGGATGAACATCATCCCATGCTTCAAGAGGTCAGTGGTTCAATTCCTGGTCAGGGCACATGCCTGGGTTTTTGGCTCAATCTCCAGTAGGTGGTGTATAGGAGGCAGCCGATTGATATTTCTCTCCTCCTTTTCTCTTTTTCTCAAATCAATAAAAACATATTTAAAAAATAATAATGAGGAAGATCTATGTGTATGGTCATGAAAGATTTTGACAATATGTTGTCAAGTGAAAAAAAAAACAGGCTACAAAACATCATGGATAGTATCCCGCTTTTGTTAAAATAAATACACAGAAGAAATGTTTGAAATCAAAATGTTAATAGAGAATGCTATACTTTTATTGTCTAAAATTTTTAAAACTATATATAGGATAGCTTTTACAAAATAATTACTTCTTGACATAAGGGTTTTAAAGCTCTTTGATCAGTGGCTGATTTTTGTTGTTGTTAGTCCTCACCTGAGAATATTTTTTCCATTGATTTTTAGAGAGAGTAGAAGGGAGGGGTGGGGGTGGAGAGAGAGCCTGGAAATCCAACCTGCAACAGTCTGTGTGCAGATGCTCTAACCATTGAGGAACACTGTCCAGGGCCTGATTTTTTTGCCCTGAGGAATGTTTGAGGGAAGAAAAATAAGCTCATATAATTATTATAAAAGGATGATATGAAGAAGGTAATTTGGTAAAAATTGGCATCTAGCACTTAACATAAAACAATATTTGGTCTTCTTGTGTCAAAATTTTAAATGGGAAAAGTGAGGTAGTTGCTGTTCTTTATATTTATTTTGAAGCTATTGCCAGAAGGATTACATTTCTTTCCCCTGTCATTTTCCTCCTGGTCTTCATTTAGAAACAGAAAAGAACAACAATCACCACTTGCCAGAGGGAAAGGTGCCTTGAAGAGTTCCTCAGATTTTAGGAAGGAAAATGCTGTTATAGAATGTGAGAAATCCTGCCTCAGGCTAAACAGATTAAATCTCTTCATCTGCCTTCAAAGTTTTCTTAGACACCTGCTGCTGATCACAGAGAACTACTCTGCTAGGATGCCCTGACTCGAGAGAGGCAGAGTTTAGGGAACCTGGGGACACATATCTGCATTTTTATAACAGAGTTTGGTTTGTACTCTTTGCCTTAATATTTCAGAGACGTTGGAACTGGTGGAAGGTCTGCTATGTTCTCTGCATACTATGGGAGAAAAGGAGGGAGCTTTTCTGGATTTAAATCTGAAATATAAAGTACAGTGGGGCCTTGACTTATGAGTGTCCTGACTAACGAGTTTTTCGAGATACAAGCCGTCTCTCGGCCGATTTTTTGCTTTGAGTTGTGAGCTAAAATTCGGGTTACGAGCCAGATTCAGATACCCCACCGCTAGTTGGTGCAGCGAACATCACAGTGAACACCACAACATCAGCCCAGCATCATGTGTCTTACTCGTTCACTTTAAGATTTGACATAGAGTAATTTGAGTTACGAGCTCCTTCACGGAACGAATTAAACTCGTAAGTCAAGGCCCCACTGTACTATATATCCCAAGACGTATTTAAAGGAGTTTTCCCCCCAACATTTTATTCTGAAAAATTTCACACTTACAGAAAAGTTGAAAAAATAGTACTGTTATTACTTGTTGCCCACTACCGAGATTCAGCAATCATTAACATTTTGTCATATTTGCTTTATCTGTAAATAATATGTGTGTTGTGGAGATATGTGACATTTTTCCCCTGAAAAAAATGTTATGGGTATTATGAAACTTCCAGTTAAAACCTGTGTTTGTAAATTTCTTTGTAGGGGCCATATCTACTTAGATGCTGTTTAAAGTAGTAGGTACTCTGTAGGGAGGGACAAAGCTACCCTGAAATAAAAAGGAACATAATTTTTGTTTTTTCTGATTTGGAATGAGCTCTTCTTGTCTCCATGAACTTTCACTACCAGTATAGTCATTTGCAGATTTTCATCCTCTTGGCTCTTAAGATAATCAGAAGGTGTTTTGAAGCTCGTATATTTTTCTTTTTCTTCTAGGTGATCCCTCTGATAAGCCACCTTGCCGAGGCTGCTCCTCCTACCTCATGGAGCCTTATATCAAGTGTGCAGAATGTGGGCCACCTCCTTTTTTCCTCTGCTTACAGGTATCTCATTAAGGAGAGGCCTGCCTCTCCTAGGTTCTTTCATGGATGTAATAAATTCAGAGATGACTATCGATTGCTCAGAAGGCCCATATCTTATTAAATCTGTTCCAGTCAATCTTCCAGTATACATTTTACCAGTGAAAAGTTGGGGAACAGAGCAGATGGATGAGATAGACTGTTGAATACAGACATATCTCAGAGCTATTGCAGGTTTGGTTCTAGACCCCGTAATAAAGTGAGTTTCACAATAAAGCAAGTCGTAATCTTTTTGCTAGTAGAAGGTCTTAACTTCAATTTATTAAAAAAAATACAACATTGTGAAGTGCAATAATATGAAACACAGTAAAACGAAGTATGCCCATATTTCACAGAGGTATCAACTTAATGCTTAACACTGTTTTAGCCAGTAGTGTTAAGTATTGAGATTACAGGAACAGAATAGGAGGGTTATTCCTTTTGATAGTACCTATGACACAATGTTTATTGTTTATTGTTTATTGAAGAGTGATCTTTGGGCAGGTGACAAACAAGGTAACAAACCATTTTGTGGATGATGGTGGAAATAGTAATACTAATTATAAGCACTTACTCTGTGCTAGGCACTATTTTAAGTACTACTAGTATACATGATTTAACTCTTAAATCATCACTACAACCCAGTAAAGTAAATATGATTAGTATCCCCATTCTATAGAAGAAACTCAAGCAAGGAGAAGGTTAAGTAATTTGCTCAAGATCACACAACAAATACCATATTTTTTTTGATCCAAGACACTATCCTACATAATAAAGAGGTAATATGCAAATTAACCCTCATGCCCTCACAAGATGGTTGCCTACAATCAGGCTGGTAGGGGAGTTAGGGAGGGATGACCAAACGACAGAACAGCAGGCTGCGTAGGGTGACCAGGCTGACGGGTGGGGGGGGGTGGGGGGGGCAATAAGAGGCAACCAGGCCGGTGGGGGGGGGGGGGCAGGCAGGGGAAAACAGGTCAGCAGAGGGGGCAGTTGGGGGGGATTAGGTTGGCAGGGGAGGGAGGGAGGGGCAACTAGGCCCGCGGAGGGGGGGCATTTGGGGGTGACCCGGGTGGGGGGGGGGGGGGGCAATTAGGAGCAACCAGGCTGGGAGGGGAGGGCTCAGTTGGGGGCAACCTGGCCAGCCACGGGGGGGGAGTTAGGGGGGACCCGACCCGGGGGGGGGGGGGCAGTTAGGGACAATCAGGCTGGCACGCAGAGGCAGTGAAGGGCGATCAGGCCGGCAGGGGCGCAGTTAGGGGCAACCAGGCAGGCAGGCAGGTGAGTGATTAGGAGCCAGCGTCCAGGATTGTGAGAAGGATGTCCGACTGCCGGTTTTAAACCGACAGTCGGACATCCCCTGAGGGGTCCCGGATTGGAGAGGGTGCAGGCTTGGCTGAGGGGATCCCCCCCACTCGTGCATGAATTTTGTGCACCAGGCCTCTAGTTGATTACAATTTCAGAAATGTAAAAATGGCTGATGGAAGTTGTAATACACTTTGTATTATAAGATAAATCCTCATTTTACAGTTTTAAAATATGTCTTAGAATTGCTGAAATAGGTAAACATGGAGCCAGAATGCAAAATATAGACAGTCTGATTCCAGAACTTATGCTGTTATCAAAGGAGTTGTTGTCCTAGGAAAATGTCTTTTTTTCAGATTGTTGTTTATTCCCTATGAGGGCCACAGAAAAGCTGTGATCATGAATATAGCCATTCTGTTGTGGATGCAGACAAGATTAAATGAAGTCTTAAAAAACTTACCACAAGAGTAGAATACCCCCACAGTATCTTCTATCCTTTTTTATTTTTTATTGATTTTAGAGAAAGAGGAAGGGAGAGGGAGAGAGAGAAACATTTATGTGAGATTGAAACATCCATCAGCTGCCTCCCATGCACCCCACCAGGGATTGAACCCACATGGACATGTGCCCTGACTGAGAATCAAACCGCCAATCTTTGGGTGCATGGGACGATGCCCAACTGACTGAGCAACACTGGCCAGGGTACTGTCTTCTAAACTTTAAAAAAGCATCTCAAAAAGTAGCTTTTTGGTAACTTAATTTTTCTCTTTTTTGCAGTGTTTCACTCGAGGATTTGAGTACAAGAAGCATCAAAGTGATCATACTTACGAAATAATGGTAATGATGAAGTTGCAGGGAATTTCTGTTTATTTTTCAAGTCTTACATGCGAATTAGTCTTTTTTTTCCTTCACCTCCAAGACTTTCTTTTTCTTGTTTTTCCTCCTCTTCTAAATTAGGTAATCATTACCCAGTAAATTTGTCAGTTTTATGGATCTACTGAGGCATTATTAAGTCCAAAAATGATTTTAAATACTCAGATTTTTGTTTCAAATTTAGAAAGAATTTAAAGGAAGCACTTTTTGAGATTTACTGACATAAGAGTTACGCTGCTTTTAAATATATTTTTAGTGATTTTGGAGAGAGAAAGGAAGAGGGATAGAGAGAGAGAAACAACGATGAGAGAAAAATATCTATCAGCTGCCTCCTGCACCCACCTCACCCCGCCACTGGGAAATCCAGGCATGTGCCCTGATTGGGAATCAAACCATGACTTCCTGGTTCATGGGTTGACACTCAACCACTCAACCACACTGGCTGGGCTACACTGCTTTTTAGGTT
This sequence comes from Myotis lucifugus, assembly GCF_000147115.1. Lineage (NCBI taxonomy): Eukaryota > Metazoa > Chordata > Mammalia > Chiroptera > Vespertilionidae > Myotis > Myotis lucifugus. Next base: position 517,550 of record NW_005871572.1, on the reverse strand, counting down.
CATTGATAAAACATATACTAGATGTATTGTCGATGTTTTAGCTAAAGGTATTTTTATGTGGTTCATGAGGATAGCTGTAATGTTTATGTCTGGTACTCTATACCCCTTCCATGGGGAAAGTTAGTTACCTTTTTGAAGTTAAGTTTTAAATGAACATAGAGTTAATGTTATAATACATAAAACCATTTTGAAGAGACCGACTGGCTTATAGGCCAGAGTAAGAATTGGCTGGAATTTGATTAATTGTATTACCACCTCTTAAAGAAGGAATGAGAGACAGATGTTGGGAGTGTATTTCCACGCTCTAACCAAAGGAATGGGCACTTTAATAAGCCAAAGTAATATCTTGTCTGCTTGTCTGCTTGGCGGGTATGTATACCTTTGTCAAGATAGTTTTGTCAGTTATCAGAACTTAACTTGTAGTTCACCATGTAGTTTTTCTTAGAGGAAAGAGCATTTATTTGACAGTAATAATGCCTCCCTCTTCTACTTTTAAGGACCCATGTGAATACAGTGGGCCCATTTGGATAGTGCAGGATACTCTTCCTATTCTAAGGTCAGTAGATTAGTACCTTAGTCCCATCAGCAGAGTTCATTCACATGAATATGTAGCTAGTGTTTGAATAATCAGGAATCCTGGGGGTAGAAGGAGTCATTTTTAAAATTATGCCTACCACAGCACTGTAGTAATATTATCTGCCCCCCACAAACACTTAAGACTGCCCTATTGTCAATAGCCCCACCAGAGTGGAACATTTGTTATAATTGATGAACTACATTGATACTTCATTATCACCCAAAATCCATGTTTACATTAGCATTCACTCTTGGTGTTGTACAGTCTGAGAGTTTGTAATGTCATGTATCCTCCATGATAGTATCATACAAAATAGTTTCATGCCCCTAAAAATCCTCTGTCCTCTGCCTATACATCCATCCCTCCCCTTTACTCCTGGCAATCCCTGATCTTTTTATGGTGGCTGTATCATTTTGCATTCCCAGCAGCAATGAATGAGAGTTCCTGTTACTCCACATTCTCACCAGCATTTAGTGTTGTCTATTCTGGATTAATGGTCATTCGAATAGGTGTATAGTGGTAATTGTTTTAATTGGTATTTCTCTGATAACATATGATGTGGAATATCTTCTCATATCAATACATTTTTTTCCTGTTTGTTAATTGCAAAATGAATGAAGTGTGGTCGGAGTAGCATTCACTTTGAGTGCATTTCATCAAGGTTATCAAATCTTCAGAAAGCTGATCTATTTTTCCCAAATTCCCACAAAAATATCTAGAGCCAGAATATACATTTATTCATTTGAGTTGTGAAAATAATGCCTTAATAATTAAGTATATGTTGAGCAGGTTGATGGTTATCCACTGTAAGAGAGCTGACCAAGAGCTCTCTAGCTGTTCTGGGCACAGTGCCTTTTGCATAATGCTGGAAGTACTAAGTTTCACTCCAAGTCCACTTATTCTTCCGATTACATCCTTTTCTCACATATTCAACACCCATACAAACACTTTGGGGAGCTTTTGGAGGTTACTAATAGTCCCTCCTTTTCTGCTAGTCCTATCTATTCCACATCTTTCCTTCAGGAGGAATAATGACCAAATTTTGGCTTTCTACACATGAAGCCTCTAAAAATGTGATTAAAAAAATATTTTTTGGCATAGGAAGCCTCAGAAAACTTTAAATGGTTTTCAGTACTTTTGTCACCTCACAGTGCTGTAATTTTGGAAGTTACTCATGCTTTGGTGGGTGGTGTGTTAAGGTTTCTGAATTCTATGCCTATTTTTGTCTTATACTTCTTAGAACCTTGAACAAGTCAAGGCACCACTTTCTATCAGACCCTTTATACCTATACCAGTGATTCTTAAATTTTAATGGAGAAGGATCACCTGGGTAGCTTCTTAAAAAGGTAAATTTGTAAGCCTCGCTGTTAGAGAATCTGGTTCAGTGGGGTTGAGATTGGGTCCAGGAAATAAACAACATTGATAAAACTTTAAGAAAAACTGTACTATGTCCATTTATTTATTTTGGGTGTAGAAAATCTTGTTTATCTAAAAATAGCCAAAACCGGTTTGGCTCAGTGGATAGAGCGTCGGCCTGCGGATTCAGGGGTCCCAGGTTCGATTCCCGTCAAGGGCATGTACCTGGGTTGCGGGCACATCCCCAGTGGGAGATGTGCAGGAGGCAGCTGATCGATGTTTCTAACTCTCTATGTCTCTCCCTTCCTCTCTGTGGAAAATCAATAAAATATATTAAAAAAAAATAAAAATAGAGTTGGTGAAAGCTAATATTCTAAAATACATTTTTAAGAAATAGTATTGGCTCTTCAAATATGAGCTGTCATATTTACATGTATGTATGACACTTGCCAGATTGAGTGATTATATGAATTTAATATAGACATAGACCCTGAAATTTTACTTTTTGGTCTCTTAGTACCTCTTGTGCTAAGCATATTTATAGTATGTGTTCAGATAAATGTGTATTGCTGATTATTAGTATAATCTCACAAATCACTACAGTATTTTTGTCATTAACAAAAGATATAACCAGTTCTAAATGCCTGTGTAATCCGAAGACTTCTTGTGTCACTTTTTTAAAGACTTACTATAGAAAATTTTAAACGTATACTAAAATAGAGAGAATGGTATTTCGGCTATCTATTGCTACCTAACAGCTACTGCAAAACTTTGTGGCTTAAAATAACAACCATATTATCTCCCACAGTTTTGTGGTCAGGAATTCAGATTGGGCATGGCAAGGGTAACTCTCAGTTCCACATGATGTGCTGGGGCTGGAAGTCCAAGGGGCTTTTTTTCACATATTCTGGCACCTCAGGAGGATGGCTCGCATTGGTTGGGAGTTAGCTGGAATATCTTCACTGCCTGAGGCCTGGGTTCTATAGCAGTCTTAAGGGCCTCTCCCTCTCCATGTGACCTTTCCACATGGTCTTTCCAGCAAGGAGGCTAAATTTCTTATCTGGTGCCTCAGGAATCCCATGAGCGCAAAAGTGGAAGCTGCTAGGCCGTCTTAAGCAAGTCACAGGTCCAACTTGTATTAAATAAGAAGGGACCACACAAGGATGTGAATTCCAGGAGAAGTTCATTGAGAGCCACCATTGTAACCAACTTCCTAACTGTTAAAATGATCAACTCGTGGCCTATTTTATTTCATCTAAAACCCCAACCCTTCAGATTACTTAGAAGTAAACCTCCCAGACATTATATCATTTTAGCTATAAATGCTTTATTAGGTCTCTGTAAAATTTAAAAGTAATGCAAGTCACTTGTCACATTTCCCCAATCATTTCATAAAAGCTTTTTAAAAAATCTCTGCTCTGTTCACCTCTGAAATAGTCACTGTTCTGATTTTTATAATCATAGATCAGTTTTGCATATTCTACAACTACATATAAATAGATTTATACTGTAGGTATTTCTGTTTCTGGTTTCTTTCACTCAGCATGTTTTTGAGATCTATTCATGTTGTATATAGTAGTTCATTCCTTTTTGGTACTGAGTAATATTCCATGGTAAGAATATAACACAGTTTGTTTATCCATTCTGTTGATGGACACCTGGGCTTTGCCTAGTTGTTGGCTATTAAGAATAAAAACCGTTATGAACATTCTTATTCTTGTTTAAGGCTTTCTGTGGATATGTATTTTCATTTTTCTTAGGTAAATACTTAGGAATGGAATTGCTGGGTTATAAAATAATGATTAACTTATTCATTATTTTAATCCTCATCCAAGGATATTTTCCATTGATTTTTAGAGAGAAGGAAAGACAGAGAGAAATATCAGTGTGAGAGAAGCACATTGATTGGTTGCCTCCTACACGAGCCCCGACCAGGGCTGGGGAGGAGCCTGCAGCCTAGGTATGTGCCCTTGACCGGAATTAAACCTGGGACCTTTTGGTCCGCAGAATGACACTCTATCCACTGAGCCAAACCGGCTAGGGCATAAATGATTAACTTTTAAGAAACTATCATAAAGTTTCCTAAGTGGTTGTGTCCTTTTACATCTCTACTAGCAATGTCTGAGAATTCTGATTGCTCTTTATGCTTGTTAGCTTTTGATAGTTTCTGTACTTTAGCTATTCTTTGGGTATCATGAATTTGTAGTGGCATCATAAAAAATTTTTTTCAACATTTACAATTTGTACTAATTGGGATACAAATACGGCCCATTCATTCCAATTGGTTGCCTCATATATTTTCTATTCTGTGGGTTTTTCTCCTTCCCAACCTTCCCTCCCTCTTTCTCTCATTTCTTACAGTTTTTATTTTTTAAAAACTGGGTTGTTTGTATTAATAGATGTTAATACAGGCTGGATTTTGCTGACTAATGTGTTCCTCTGTTTTCTGTTTCCTGTAAATTGGTAGTTAGATCTAATGGCTATATCAGATTCATTTATGGTCATTGTCTAGATCTGTTAATGTATTGGGGATTGCAAAGTAGTTGTCTTTTAGTTCTGTTACTCCTTTTAAGTTGGGTTAAATTCTATAAAAAGATAGTTTGTATCATTATCTATGTGACCACCTTTAGGTATCATGTAGATAAAGTTTGTACAGGAAAGGCAGGATAAGTACTTGATTCCCCCCCCCCTTTTTTTTTAACTGGGTTTAAAATATGAGTTGGTTTCATGGCACCTTTAGATATTTATAATACTTTATGTGTTCCAATCCTTTACAGTTTTATCCTTATTAGTGCTCAAAATGTTCCATTTTTTGTTAGTAGGAGCCTCTACAAATTAGTCTCTGAATCCTTTTGACATGACACGAGTCTTTGAGTCTTTGAGAGCTTTTTTGCTTTCTAGTATGACAAAATGTTCCAGTCTCATCTTGAACAGTTCCTGACCCAAAGCTGAAATCAGCTTTTTCTTCAAGTACCACTAAATACTGTTTAGTGGTAAATAGAATTTAGAGACTGCATACTAGGAAATAGAAGCATTCATTGTTATTGGGTTGATCATTGTTTCTAGACCTTTTCAGTGAACAGTGTTAGGAAATTATTCTAAGACAAAAATACATTATGAGTTTATACTAGAACTTTCAATTCCAATACAAGACTACAAGGTTTTACATAACCTCGAAGATTTTACGTCTATATCTTTTTCCCCCAAGCCAAAAATCCCATTGCCCAATAATGCCATTATTTATCTGCTTTACCCCATAACACATCCACATCCAATAATCTCAATATACCAACACTATTGAAAACAGTATAAGAGTTATTTTGGCAGTTTCTTTTACTTTTTTTAAAAATTGATTTTTAGAGAGTGGAAGGGAGAGGGATAGAAACATCGGTGAGAGAGACACACTGATTGCTTGCCTCCTGCACACCCCCTACTAGGGGTCAAGCCCATAACCCGGGATTAAACTGTGTCCTCCTGGTTCATGGGTCGATGCTCAACCACTGAGGAACACCAGCCAGGCAGTTTCTTTTAACTTTTAAGGTATATTCTACAGATGTACAAATAATTGTATTTTAAAGTCAGTTGAGATAATTTCCTTCTGTGTGATTATGCCTTAAAATAAATTCACAGGTTTGTTACATTTTGTTTTTTAATTCTTATGATTTTGAAATTTAATAATTACATACAATATTTATGTTTCAAAGTCAAATCTGCAAAACAAGGAATATTCAGAGAGTCTAGCTTCTATTCCTGTCCTCTCCACTATTTTCTCCCTCCTTTCCCCATAGGTAAACTTTTCTTTTAAATGTATGGTTTATTCTTCCATTATAAATTACACACACATGTGTATTTCCCCTTTTCTTACCTAAATGGAAGCATACTATAATATTTATCTCTATCTTTGTGCTAAGTTTAAAAATGCTTATATTTCTGTATGAATTACATAGAATTTATGGGTGATAATATTTTTGGAGAACCTTGATGGTGGAAATCGGAGTAAGGTGGTAGACCACCATGAGAATAGTTAGTAAAATAGAATAGGTATTGAAAAGGGTATAAATTAGTATTACAGTTAAGGTTACTAGGTTCCATTTCTATATCTATTCTTAGGCAAAATCTTTTCTTTTTTTAGACCTCAGATTTTCCTGTTCTTGACCCCAGCTGGACTGCTCAAGAAGAAATGGCCCTTTTAGAAGCTGTGATGGACTGTGGCTTTGGAAATTGGTAAGAGCTTGGTGTTAGGGCTTGTCCTGCCCTAGTGAGCTCCGAGAAAAAGGTGCATGTGAAGGGTAAAGGGAGGAGCCTCAGAAAAAGAAGTCTGGGGATCATATGTTGCTTTTCTATTGACCCATGACTTGTCCTCTGAAATGCCTCACGGGGAGATATGGGATGTTTCATGGCCTGTGACTGGGCAGCTCTAAAAGACCATTTTGAATGGATCAACACAGAGAAGGCTGGTTATTCTTTCTGAGTAGTGGGCAAATTTAGACTCATTAGTCATTGCTCCTTTCTGATTTTGTCAATTCTTGGCTATGGATGCCCTCGTCATTTAACTGTGTCAGACTTTTGGTAGATGGCCACAGCTTACCTAAGATTCAAGTTTGACCGACTTCTATTTGCATTTCCTATTTTTAGCTTTCAATACCTGCCTTAGTCCAAGTTGGGCAGAATTGAACAGCAGGTATTGCTGTGGCCTTAGGTAGTAACACTTAATCCCACTGCTTTCGTTTTTGTTCTTTGGGAGTACTTTGACACTGATGATAACATTTTATGAATTAGACAACAGAGAGTTTATTAAATATATTTTGTTCATGAAGAATTTCAAGCTTAGGGACCTGAAATGATTTCTCATGATCACATAGCTTGTTAGTGAAGGAGTCTTAACTAGATCCACCCTGTCCTGACTTCCTAGTATATATAATCTTTCCTGATATTAATAGAATATACTATGCTGCCTCCCTAATGTTGAAGTCTCTGAAGGAGACTTGATGAGTTCAGTTCACATTTTGCTTGTTTTATTCATTCAGCATTTATTATAAAATATTGTGTATTAAAAAAAAGCACCAGAAAAAATATTGTGTATTATAGGGAATACCAAAGAAGATAGAAAATGTGATCACTTATGAGACACTTGGTAGTCATCTTTGGCCTTTTTGGTTTTTCATTTTTTCGCTTGCCATTCTAATGCTCTAAAATGGGCTAATCCTCCCTGTCCCCCTTCCCTCTTAGCAAAGATCACAAAAATACTATAGTTTTTTTATCTACTATAAGGTACTAAGCTTGGTGGTAGGGTGCTAGAGTTAAGAATTATAACACCCTGCCCTCAAGAAGCTTATAATCTAGAATGGGAATATATATGTATACACACATATAGATACACACACACACATTTTGTTGAAGTACACAAAGCAGAGCATAGTAATGCCTTAGGAGAAGAACAAGTGAAGCACTGTGGAAGAGAGGGATTGAGAGGGGACATGGAGAGAGTTCACCTCCACCTCTTCATTCTGGGCTAGGATTCAGGAGTCTTGAGAACAAATTCTGGCTTTGTCACTTATGTGCTTTGTGTTCTTGAGCAAGTTTCTCTTAATGTCTTTGGGCCTCATTTTTTTCATCTGTGAAATTGAGATAGTAAGTACTCACACCACACAGTTAATGGTAGGATTGACTTAAATTATGTTATGAATGTTTCTAGCTTATGCTTGGCCTATTGTAAGAGCTCTAGTAAAGAAATTTTGTTCATGCAAAATGTTTTGTAAACTATAAGACATTATGCAAATATAAAACTACTAGAGGTCTGGTGCACAGATTTGTGCACCAGTGGGGTCCCTTGGCCTGGCCTGTGCGGATTGGGCCAAAACCGGCAGTTGGACATCCCCTGAGGGGTCCCAGAGTGCAAGAGAGAACGCTGCAAAATTGCTGTCACTCCGCAGCTCCTGCATTGAGCGTCTGCCCCCTGGGGGTCAGTGCGCCTCATAGCCAGTTGCTTAGGCTCTTATATATATAGATACTTATGTACGTACGTTTTTATTGTTCCAAAGTGGCTTGTTTTTATTTATAGCAATACTTTCCATGGAGCCTAGCTCACAGGGTAATTACAAGCTTTGTAGTGATTTTTCACTTATTTTGGTGGAAAAGAAAGGGCTTTTCAGATACTGTTTCTATATCTTGGAATAGCAGATTATACCAATATTAGCCTTGTATTTGTCTTATTGTTCTGCTGGTGATGGCTCCATGACACCAGTTTGGAAGTATCAAAGCCCAGACATTATGTGGATAGGACTTAAAATTTGTGAAGAACAAACTTGCTTTTACCATTACGTATAGTTGAAAGCACTACTTCCTTCTCTTTTCCTCACATTCCTCTAGGCAGGATGTAGCCAATCAGATGTGTACCAAGACCAAGGAGGAGTGTGAAAAGCACTATATGAAGCATTTCATCAACAACCCTCTGTTTGCATCTACCCTGCTGAACCTGAAGCAAGCAGAGGAGGCAAAAACTGCTGACACTGCCATTCCATTTCTCTGTAAGTGCCTCCCTTTTCTAAAGAGATACTTAGGTCATCTCTGGGCCCTGTTGCATAGCAAATACATAATGGTTTGTTGACTTGGACAGCTAATGAGTTTACGAAATACAGGAGGAGTTGGCATGGCCATTATTGGGAGTCAGGGCCATAATGGGGCCAGGAGGGAACATCTCCCAGAGGCCAGAGTTCTATACTGGATGTCAGGATGCATGGATCCAACGTGTAGTTACACCTGAGACTTGCAGTTCCATGCTATTGTGAACACCAGGCTTTTTATAATCCCTTTGGAGAGTTTATGATTGTAGGTATTAGTTAATAAGAAAGTCCACTATTTGACTTATTATCATTAATTATTAATCATTCCAGTGTTAAGCCCAAGAAGCAATTTGTTATTTTTGTTCACTTAGTTGTGGCAACAATAGCACACTTTTTTTTTTTTTAATCACATGTGGCTGAGGGACCCATGGGTCTTTTAACAAAACATAACCAAAACCGTGATGAATTATAAATGGACATCTTTCCTCAATGACTCCCAGAGCACAAGTAATGAAATATGAATGTTTTCCCTTCCTCCCTCCCTTTCCTCATATTCTTAGAAACAGTTTTGTGGCTGACTGCCTCAAAGCCTGATGATACCTCATATTTGGATAGTACTTGGAATGTTGTGCTCAGTTCCTAAATCCATTAGACCTTTTGTTCCTCATAGAAACCCAGTGACCTAGGCAGAGCAAGTGCTTTTGTTTTACACATAAGGAAACAGATTCACAAAGGTTAATTTGTGCGAGGTCATGTGGATGTTAGGGGACTCAATTCCAGTTAACTTCCAAACCCAATAGGGTCTTTTTGGCCTCTCAGTTGGATGATATTTATAAATTGAGATTAGTCCTAAAGCATAAGGATGCTGAAGGAAACAGGGTAAAAACCTATGTTCTATAATATTAAAGAAAAGATCCTTTGTTTTTTCGCATGTTAAAAGCAAAAAGCAGAGCGAATTTTCTTATCTTTACTTCAAGGTTTCCTTAAGTCTTAATTTCCTTTTTAAGAAATCCGTCTGTTTCCATAATAGTTTATCTCTTTCACTTTTCCCTTTATAAAAAGCTTTGAATTTTATTTATTCTCTCAGATGCTGTCTTTCTCCAAACAGAAATATTTTAGAGTGTAAATGACTATTTATGTGTCATTTAAAGTAAATAAGAAAAACTCTAAATTTTCCAGCGGCAGAAGACCCTCCCCGACCTACCTTTGACTCTTTGCTTTCTCGGGACATGGCAGGATACATGCCAGCTCGAGCAGATTTCATTGAGGTAGGAGAAACTCATTTTTGTTTCTGATGAGGCTTCTATCTCTTAGCCAGAGGTTTCATAGCACTAAAAAAAGATTTTCAAAGCCCTGTAATTTGTAGTCCCTTATGCAGTGACATTTTCTTCTATTTGAGTACTTTTTCTCATTTGTAAACATTTTCACATGTAGAACAGTGAAAGTTCTTCAGGCCAAGAACCTGTTTCTTACATTTCATTGGTGTGGGCTCCCACTTTCTTAGTAGGTGTGGGGTTTCTATAGACTGGTTCTTATTCCATACCTAAGGGGTTTCAAGGTTGTACTATATCAGGGGTTGGCAAATTTTTTCTCTTTAAGGGCCAGATGGTAAATATTTTAGGTTTTGTAGACCAAAAAGTCTATTTTGCAACTGAACTTTGTCACTATTGTTGCAAAAGCAGCATGGATAATATGTAAACAAATGAGCCTGCCTGTGCTCCAGTAAACTTTGTTTATAGAAACAGGCAGTAGGCTGGATTTGCTGACCCCTGTACTGTGTTTATAAGATAAAGAATGACAAATGTATATAAAAACTACATGTTCCTTGTTCAGCTATAGAGTTAAAAGCCCTGTGAATGTAGTCATAAGTTGCTTGATTTATATCTAATTCACAATTACAGTGCTCTTAGAGGTAAGTTGAAAGTTTTAGTGAGCTACAAAAAATTTTGCTAGCCATGCCCAGATCTGCATTTTTTTCAAGGCAAGTGATATTGTAGAGCTACCCTATAGGCCCTATCCCTATCGATTGTACTCATTGAATAGAATATGAGTACAGTGAGCTACATAAGCACTATTGCATAAATAGAGCCCTCAGAAGGTAGTAAAAAGGTAGATGAATTATGCAGACAATTTTCATACCGGAAGATCTAGTCAGAGTTAGATTTTCTGGGGTTACCTTTTATAAACAGACTACTTTTAATTTTTAGAACAATAGCTTTGGCTTTATTCATGAACTCATAACTGTTCTCATTTTTGCTGTCAGTACTGCCTGAAAGCCTCTTAGATTTCCCCCATGATTTCTCATTATTGAGGCAGTATCCTGGCTTTGTACCCCATTCACTACTTTTAAAGGAGTGTTTGCCTGTGTATTTTCTACTTGCTTCTAATGCATGGCTACTGTAAACATATTACTCAAAACTGATAAGTTTGGGGGTGGGAATTTTTTTTTTTCCCCCAAACAGGAGTTTGACAATTATGCAGAGTGGGACTTGAGAGACATCGATTTTGTTGAAGATGACTCGGACATTTTACATGGTAAAATTTTGTTTTAACAAATGTTTTTATTGATTGCAAGCTATGTGATGGTACTGTGTTGGGGTCTAGGAATCTAAGGATGAATAAAACATGTCCCCTGCCCTAAACGGGACTCAAAACCTAGTGATTAAGTTGCTGAACTTAACTTTTTTTGTTGGGTTTTGACCACAATGAAAAAGATCATTTGTGCTGATGGTGAGAACGTTGATTATATAATGGTAGTTGGGAATATCCCACTCCTTGGAGTGTAGATCTTCCTTTTGACTGAGGTAGGGCTACATTGAGGTAATTAACTGGCCCTCACTGCCTCCTGAGAAGGAAGGGGGCCAATGTGAAGAAGACCTTGGGACTTTAGTAGCAGCTACTGGTACTCGATGTTCACTATGATTTGTTAACCCAAATTTCCCACTGCAGAGGAAAAGAATGGAAGTTCTTTGAGGGTTTTTTAGACCAAGATTAGGAATTTCTCATTTCTTAGAACTGTTGAATTTTTAACATTTCTGAATTCTCATCTAAGATTAGCCCTTTAGGGATTTATGTCAACTGTTGTGTTATAATATAAATGGTTAATACCAACAGAGCTCTTAAAAGTGGATGGTTAGCCCTGGCTGGTATGGCTCAGTTGGTTGAGCATCATCCCATGTACTAAAAGGTCACCGGTTCAGTTCCCAGCCCTGGCACTTACCAGGTTTGCAGGCTTGATCCCCAGTAGGAAATGCACAGTAGGCAGCAGATTAATGTTTCTCCTTCTCCCTTTCTCTCTCTCTAAAAATCAATAAAAACATTTTTTAAAAATTGGATGGTTAGACTTTTGTTGAATCTTTCCCCCCTCTTTCTGTTTTCAGTGAACTACATATTTGAAATAATCCCTAGTCTTCTCTTTCATTTCAGTTCAGAATTGAAATTGAATGTGATACAATATGAACAGTGCTCCCTTGGATTCTATATTCCCCAAGCAGCATCTTCATTGTTTCTCTTAAATCTATATTCCAGGCAGGGAAGGCAAGTGGAATCCTTGTTTAATTATACATAAATCAAGTTTTCATGTGGCATTAACTGCTACTCTGTCATTAGAAGGGGAATTTGATTCCATAGAAGAGCTGCCTCGGTGTTTGTTATACCAGATCTAGAACAAAGAAAGTCCTCATAAAAATTTTATCTCTACATATTTCTTGAGCCATTTTCTTTTCAAAATTTCATTTCTCTTCTCCCACACAACTTTAAGGAAAGTCAGAGTGACGCAGATTGAACTAAAAGAGGAAAGCTTGAAAGCAAACTAGCTTGGCATTCACTAGATTCATCATTGTATTTGTTCAGTCATCCTGTCAATCTTCTTTTCAACCCCGGGTAACTCATGTTATTGTCTTTTCTCACCTGTGTTGTTGTTCCCTTGAAGGTAGTGTGTGGATTGCCATTCAGTATTTCTCTTCATATACACCAGCTTTAATTAAAATGGTATTGTTTTCTAGCTTGTAGCTCTCTTTTCCAGAATGCAAAAAAAAAAAGGCAACTTAATAAATATCTTTTATATACTGTTCAAAAGTACTGAACTTTTGAAAGTTAAAATCTCTAATGTCAATAGTGGCTAAACTATGTAAGAGACTTGCTGAATTACTTCTCTAGGCCCTAATCCAAGGTCTTCATTCTTAAGCCTCAACATTATTAAGAAAAGTGTAATGGTTGGGATTTAATTTCACTCTTCATTCTTCGTAGAAGCAAGATCTGTAATTTGTCCTGGTGCACTTGTGCTACTTTCTGTTAAGTGGGAGCAAAAGGAAAAAAATTAGAAAGAAGCAATTGATTGATTAACAGTTTTTATTTCAGTTAGCATTTCAAACCTAAAACATACTTTAATTATTTGTGCTCTTTCTACAATTTCTACAACCTTGTTAAGTCACTTTTTTTTCAAATGGGAACTTTCCTTTATTTCAAGAAAAATGATTTTAAATATAATATTACATGCAATAAACATTAATATTTTAAGGAAAACTATCTTAAATATAATAATACATGCAATAAACATTAATATCTCAAGAAAAATGATTTTACATATAATAATTTTACATGCAATAAACACCAATTATTCAAGAAAAACTATCTTAAATATAATATTACACGCAATAAACATTAATATTTTAGGAAAACTTGTTAGTCACTTGATTTTAGTTCATTTGAACTAGAACCAAAGCATCAGTTATTGATTGTTAGCATACTGGTAAGTGGCTTTAACATAACATAAATAATAACCCCTGTATCCCCTTTCCTTCCTGTCTAGTAGTGGATGTTGAAATGGGTGCTTTTTAAAAGGTAATAACATTTTTTTTCTTTATTTTATTTTTTCCCCATCACCATTTATCCCCCCTATACCTGCCTCCACCTCCTAATCTCCAAAAAGGTGATAATATTTTAAAGAGGTTTCATAGTACTAGAGGGAAGACTTGTTGGTGCCATAAAGGGATGCTTTGTTTATGGCTCTGAGTTCTTAGCTCCTCTGGCAGCATGACCCTCTGTCCAATGGGACATATTGCGCCTGAGCTGAGCAGTTTCTCCCTGAGCACTCATTGAAAGGGGACTAGGAGCCCAAGGAGACTCAGGAAGGAATGAGAAGTAGCACACCTAGAACAGACAAAGGAACACATATTTTGTGCAAATCAGAACACTGATTCAGCCTTGGGCTTGCTTCTGAGTCACTGTATGATCTTGGGCAAGTCCTTAGAATCTTGCTTACTGTTTTTTGTGTCCCCTGCCGAAAAAAAAAGGGGGTGACACTGATTAGTCATAGAGTGTGAATGCCTCCAATGAAAGATGGTACATAATTCAGGTGACATCATTACCATTCCATTATACCATTATACTCCTAATATTACTGAGCATTAACAACATTCCTTTTATGTTTCCTCACTTATAACTACTAGAAGGAAGCAAACTGTTTGGCTGGGTGTGTTTTTTATATTCCATCCCAGGGCTTCTAGAAGATCAACAGATGCTACCAAGCCCCTTTCCTTACCCAAAGACTTTTGCTATGATTCATGGAATTTGTCTAACAAAATGGAGCTGAATGGTCCATTATAGAGGCCTGAGACACAATGGAGGGATAATAAAATTGCATTCCAATCATACCAGAAGGCTTTTAGAATGGGCCCAAAGAATATACAAGTGAAGCAGTGTCTGAGGAAGAAAATAAGGAAGTTCTGGGAGCCCTAAATAACACCTCCTTATATTTTATTGAAATAAGCAGAAATTATGGGTTCAGAAAGAGACTAGCAGAAGACTCATAACTTGGCACTCTTGTGTGTCATGGTGTATTGTGGGAATTTCAGTGCAGATGCACAGTGTAGTTCCTTTTTCCTGCTTTCATTTGGGAAAATCTCTTAAATTTGTGAACTCCTCTTTCCCAGAGTTTCACAAGGTCTGAAATCCTGGTTGCAACATCTTCTAACCATTGCTGTCTCATAACTGAAGCAAGCAAGAGGCATTATCATTATAAGCTCCTTCCTATGTGTTGTGTCTGTGTGTTCAACACACCTCAGGGTTGCACATTAAAAGAGTTTATTCTCCTTTTATTTGGAAAGATAATTTCAGCAAAATTTTTGGCCAGGCATGGATTTTCCCTCACTTCTCCACCCACCCCCAGCCCTTTTTTGGCCAATATTGTCAGCCTTTAGATCCTTTTACAGTTAGCAGATAGAGATTCACCCTGACCTCTACACACACTCACCTTTTGCAAGTGCCCTTCCCCTTCATAGTGATTTGACTATCTTATGCTAAGGACATTTTAGACATAAATGCTATTAATAACAGTTAATACATATTAGCATTTAAGTCCTTCACACATGTGAACTCATTTAATCCTCACAAAACTATGAATTGGGCATTATTATTATATCCACTAGAGGCCAGGTGCACAAAATTCGTGCATGGGGGTGAGGGTTGTCCCTTTCCAATCTGGGATCCCTCGAGGGCAGTCGGACATCCCTCTCACAATCCGGGACTGCTGGCTCCCAACTGCTCGCCTGCCTGCCTGCCTGATTGCCCCTAACTGCTTCTGACTGTCAGCCTGACCACCCCCTAACCACTCCCCTGCCGGCCTGATCGATGCCTAACTGCTACCCTGCTGGCCCAATTGCCCCTAACTGCCCTCCCCTGCCGGCCTGGTCGCCCCTAACTGCCCTCTCTTGCCAGCCTGGTTGCCCCCAACTGCCCTCCCTTGCTGGCCATCTTGTGTCCACATGGGGGTGGCCATCTTGTGTGTTGGAGTGATGGTCAATTTGCATATTACCTCTTTATTAGATAGGATTTTATAGCTGAGGAAATTGAGGAATGGAAATACCAAGTAACTTGCCTGAGGTAATATAACCTGCAAGTGACAGAGCCATCTCCAAAGTCTATGATCTTAATACTGTACTAATTATCTTTAAACCTTAAATTTTTGTTGCTGGGTTCATATTGAGAGGTGGGATGATATTCACATTTGTTGTCTCCTATGGCTTAACCACATTCCTGATAAATAAGAATAGATACGTTCCCATTTTACATTCAGGGTAATGTACAAAGGAGTTAACTTACTTGCCTCAGGCCTCCTAATTGCTGACATTAACCTTTAGGTCATGTAGTCTTATTTCCTTCACATAACTGATTGTGTACCTCTCGGGCCAAAAGCTAGGGAGGTGGGGGGAGGTTGGAATGACTTTTAAAAAAATTTGCTTCTTGGGAATACCTGAGTCATAGGTTTGAACTTGTGTGGTTGTAATAGGGATTTTGATCGTCTTTCCTGCAGTTAAGGCCTCTGACTTGATTTTCTTGCCAAATAAACAGTAGTGCCTTCTGTCAGGAAAACAGAAACATGTTGCTAGCTATTTTGAACAATGTTAGAAATACATTGCAGTGGGAAGGAGCTGCCTCTGACTTCTGCCCACTACTTGAAATATTTTAAGGCCAGCCATTTGGAGACTTTATTATCAGTACCCAGTATAGTCACAGGGAGACTATTCTTCCCACAAGGCTGAGATTTCAGAGGCTTACATCAGTGCATAGGTGACGGGTGGTTTTGGTTTGTTTTTGTTTTTAATATATTTTTATGGATTCAGAGAGGAAGGGAGAAGGAGAGATACAAATATCAATGATAAGAGAGAATCATTAATTGGCTGCCTCCTGCACGCCCCTCACTGGGGATCGAGCCCTTGACTGGAATCAAACCCAGGACCCTCCAGTCCCCAGGCCAATGTTCTATTCACTGAGCCAAACCAGCTAGGGCTGATTTGTTTGTTTTTAATGATCTCTGGTTCTTTGTTCCCACTTTACTGGAACCTCCAGTCACTATAAGTGGAATGTGAACTGATGATTCTCATTCTTGCAGTGTTTGCCTTGTTATTTCTATTCTGCCTGCTGTGCTGTGGTCCTCTCTGAGTTATTCGTGCAGTGAAGAACTTAAAATCAGTTGCTGCAACTTGAGTGTGCTTTATCAAGGAAAGAGAGAGCGTCAAATACGAATCTCCTCTATGTGTTTCTTTCCTTCCCTTTGTTACCCAAAGCTAGTTGTACATGTTTAAACTATTGAAATGATCAAGCCATAGAACTAATTATCAGCAGTATTTATTTACAGATTTTTTTTTTAATTTTTTTTTTTTGGTAACAGTCTCTTCAGTTTTTCTGTTTTAATTAAGTCATCCCCACACAAATCTCAGGAAATAGCATGGTAAGTTAGTGTCTTAGAAAAATAACAAAAAATATTTTGTCAAAATTAGCAGTGATTTCCACTACATCATGAAGTAGTTTCTTTCCTGTTGAACTCATCTTATTATTGTGTGGATCTTATTGGGTGGATAAATGAAATGAGGCACATAAAGAGCCTGGAACATGATAAATAGTGTATTTTAACTATTTCCTTAACTGTTATATTTGCTCCTCTTTCTGGTTGAACATTTGACTTCCTAAGTCTATTTGTCATAAGAAATAGAATCCACTCTAAAACTTGCATAAGGTTTCACTGCATGTCAGAGACACATCCTCCCCTCCCTTTTCTTATCCTCCTTTTCCCCACACAGGCATGTAAAGTGCATCTCCACCAGCACAGCATTCTAGAGCTATCATTGCACAGCAACTGCTAGAAATGGTGGCAGGGCATGGGGCATTCTGTGGTACTTGGGCTTGCATATGGAACCACCCTATAAATCAAGAAAGAGTTCATTTGTAGAAAGAGTTCTGCTACCTAAAAAAGGTTTGAAAACCATTGCCTTAAATCATGGACTTGTTATTGAATTTTTTTAGTTTGTTGGCAGTTATGAGAAAAAAATGAAACAATGATGTTTAAATTTTTGAACTTGTTAGAAAAGAACAAAAAAATTTTCATGGTAGTTAACACTTTTTTTTAATACTTAAACTTGAAAAAATATTGCATTCTCTCACCACTTCAGATCATCCAGCTAGAACTTATTTTTATCTCAGATCCAAAGGAGAATGGCCTAGATAAAGTATTTCTGGTCATTTCCCAGTGATTGAAGTTACAGACATATGTAATGCATCTGTTCATAGCCCAGCATGTTAGATTTCGGTATTTCTTCTTTCTAATCTGAGACTATCCTTAGGGCAAGTAGACAGTAATGAGTCAGGCTGAAGTATCCAGAATTTATTTCTATTATCTCACCAGGGCTACCATGTTGATAGTGCACCAGGATTGTACATTGATAACTTTTGTTTGCTTTCATGTAGTGAAAGAAATGATGATTCTAACAAGCCATTGAGTTCTGCTCTCTTCATTAATTGGTTCCATTTTTCCCCTACCCTAAAACTATTTCCAGTAGAAGTGTGGGTTTCAAACAGTTCCATGGAGGTGCCCTCAGGGAGTAGTACTAGGAAAGGTAGCTGGATATGGAGTAGGGAGAGGAGGTTCAGCTAGAGCACATGTAACATCCATTGCAAAACAAGGTTTAAGAGTTGCTCTAGCCTAGCAGAACATATAAATCTGTGCTGACTCATTGCCCCCATGAGCTAAACCGGAACTTGTATCTCACATTTTTTGGATGAGATTGGATTGCTTTTTTTTTTTTTTTTTTTAGTATTACAGAGGCTGTATTTTGGAATGAAGCTTTCTATCCTGGAAGAAGTAATTGTCATACACAAACAAATTCCTTATTGTGAAGGCTGAAGGCTGGTGTGTTATTAGAAATTATGTTACCTAACATTTGAATAATGTATTTTAGTTTTTTCAGAGGACACATCAGGTCATATTTTGTGCTCTAGGGCCCCTTTCTTCGTAAATATCTTCAGTAATTAAAACAAAATCACCAAACTCCAACTTACACAATGCTTAAGGAGATAACAGGTTATTAGAATAGTTCTAGCATCTACTGAAGTTATTAAGTCTTACCATTTCTTCAGAATTCATACATTGTAGATTAGAAGAATGGTTTAATGTAGCATAGCGCTGACTTAATTCATTTCTCTTAATATTTTTTCTGTAGTTAATGATTGGTCTCCTAGACCACTGAGTGAGTATGGAATAGTTAGCAATATGAGGTGTAAAGATTTTTATTTTTGTCTTGGCTTTATTTATATGTATTTGTTTGTTTCTTTATTTAAAGCTCTGAAGATGGCTGTAGTAGATATCTACCATTCCAGGTTAAAGGAGAGACAAAGGCGGAAAAAGTAAGTGTAGAAAACTAAGAACCTTCTTTCAGCTTTGGACTATAGACCACATACACACATAGTCCATAAGAATGTTCCAGTTGTGGCTTACCTTGTTACCTTGAGGAAGACCTTGGGTCTCAGTTTTTCCATCTATCAAATGAGGATAGTAATACCTGTCGGGGTTTTTTGTGTTGTTTTGGTGGTGTTGTGTGTGTTTTTTACCTCCTCCTCAACCTTTCTTGAAGTATTAATGACCAGTGAAGAATGTGGGTCTACTGTTCTAAGGAAAAAAGGAATAAGATAAATTCAAGATGTTATTAAGTTGTTATGCTTTTTATAATGTTCTCATTCTAATGGATTATTTTTTATGAGAATCTTTTATCTAAAAGAATTTCAAAGGAAATTCTGAACAAGTTTCGGGCACTCTTGGTTATTCCTTCTCTTTGCAATAGAACAAAAAAAATACATTCAGACTGAGAAATTATGGATCCCAGGCTCCTGTTGGTTTGTTGATTTACAGACTTTTAACATTCAGAGAAGGGTATGTAGAGGTTGTGAGTGTGTGTGTGTGTGTGTGTGTGTGTGTGTGTGTGTAGGCATGTTACTAACACGTGGTGTTGCTGACTAGAGACATAGTGGCATCACAACAATAAAAAGGAATGGAACTTGGGAACTGCTGTACTGATTAAATTGGGAGACACTGTTCAGGGACCAAGATGTGATGTAAAGTAAAGCTCACTCTGGGGGTTTGAGTTAACTTCTGAGAAGTGCTGAAGAAGCTTACTCTGCTGCTCTTGTGAGAAGCTTCCTAGCTAGTCATGAATACCTCTGGTATAAATCAAAGGCTCCAGACACATCATTCTGCACGGTTTACTTAAATTCTGTTTTGCTTTAAACAACCAATTTGAGCTAGACAGTATTATAGAACTCAGTTGTTGAGATTGCTGTTGGATATTATGTTTTATGATGCCCTTCCATTAAACATGCATAATATTTATTTCAAATAGTTTCAAAGCATTATGTCAATGTGCAGTTGTAAATGTTGAATGTGTGATCATGGTGTCCTTTTATATGAACAGATTTCCCCTAAATTTCCCTTAAATTCCCTAAGCTGAATAAGTTAATTTTTATGACATGAATATAGCTTCCCTTCTGTTTCATCTTAAGTTAGGTATTTTTCAGTATTTGTAAGTGCTCATTGGTTCATTCATTCATCCAGCAAATAGTTATTGGGAGTCTGCTAAACCCAAGGAGAGGAAAAATGTATGATGCTTGAGAGCCTACAATTGTATTAGTGACTAACTGATTTGCAGAACTATGTGGGGAGTGACTTCTTTGGACCTCGATATTTCACCTCAGAATATTTAGGATGTCTGGTAAAAGCTGCATGTGGAAAACATTATTAAATGTAAAACTGACTATAATAAACATTGTGGTTTTCATTCTAGAATTATAAGAGATCATGGATTAATCAACCTGAGGAAGTTTCAGTGTAAGTATTAGCTGTTTTCTTTATTTTAAAATTTCTTCCAACATTAACTGAATAGTTTTAAATCATTTATGGTAGTAGTTCTTAATCCAAGTTGTATATTATCATCATTTAGGAAGCTTTAAAGAATTTTGATACCAGGGGGATAGAGATAAAGCATCTGTATTTTTAAAAAGTCTTTAAGGCAATCTATAAAAATAAAAGCATAATATGCTAATTAGACCTGACAGCCAAACGACCTTCCGGACGAAGCTGGGGCTGCGAGGGCCGAGCCCCTTGCACGAATTTCGTGCATCGGGCCTCTAGTAAATAAATAAAGATAAAAGTCTTCGAAACGATTCTGTTGAATAGTAAGAGTTAAGGACCATTAATATATAGTCAACATTTGCATGATAATCTTTTTAAAAAATCAGTATAGTAATTACTGTATAGCAACATGAGTATGCATGAATCATTTTCTGGAACTAGATACGGTCATGTTTGGAATTATATGTTAAACATCACCTTGAACACCAGGTTGTGAAAATGTTTTGTTTTGTTTTTTAAATCAACAGAAAGTCATTTTTCTATTTTGTATCATAGTAGACAAACAAATAACAGTGGCTTTTAGCATTGTGTGATGGTGATAATAAACCTGAGTGGGTTTTTTAAAATGCCAACTTTGAGCTTACTCTTAAATATTGGAGATACCTAGGTTGGGCAGAAAGAGTTTCTGTACTTTTTCTTCTACATTGTAGAGTTTGTTCAGCAAATTAGAATGATGATCTCAGAGTAACTGCAGTATTTAAATTAAAATGTTTATAATAGTTGTATGTCACAATAATATGTATATTTTTAAGTACCTAATAATTATCCTAGTTGACAGACTCTTACAGGTTTTGATACTCTGTGCTCCTATAGGGTTCAGGTCAGCCAGACATAGGGGTTGTCTTTTAATATAGTCATGAACATAAATATGTTACATTTTATGTCCTTTATTTTTTTCACTTTCCATTACACACTTTTCAAGTGATTGTGGTGTTTGGAAAATGTCATTTTTAACAGTTACATAATGTGTTGTGTATATATACTTATATACTATTCTTAACCTGCCTTTTGTTATTATTTAGCATATTTTCATTTGCTTAATCATTAAAAATAATGCTGTGATGAACTTGTTTATGAATAAAACTTTTCTATGTTTAGACTTACTTATCTTTTTTAGGTAGAGTCCCAGAAGTGACATAATAGGTCAAAGGATATGATCATGAAAAACTTTTGACACTTGCTGCCAGGTTCCTCTACAAAAGCTGTTATATCAATTTGTATTCCTTCTGGCAGTGTACGAGATTGCCTGTTTAACCTCATCCTCATTGAGAGCTGTGGGTTTGCACAACTAACTCAGGAGCAGATTTTCTTTGCCTTTTCTGTAGACAACAATTGGTCAATTCTGGTTGCCACAGGCTTTTCATAATAGGGTCAGTGGGTTTTTAACCTTTATTTATAGCAGATCGTGACTCTTGTGTATATCTAATCTCAGCTGGGGGACAGAGGTCAGTTTAGCCTTCTTACTCTTAACTATGACATGTGCAATGTGGTTTCAGAGGTTTTCAGTGGTCATTATACTGAATGTACATGTGACCTTCAGTATATGGTAGGCAGAGGGGTTTTTTTTCCATCAAATTTTAAAATTATACTCCAAATTCTTCTATATTATCCCTGTAGTGAGAGGCAGGGAAGGGAGGTGGTGTTAATAGTGAAAATAATCCATCGGTGGCTGCCCATCTAATTGACTCTTAGAATTTGTGGGTAAGAATGTCTCCTGCAAGGAAAAATATTCATCTGACAAAAGGACTTAATTTAAATAACTGTCAGAGGTGGACAGAACTAGCCTAGTTACTATTATCTGATTGAAATGACTGAGTAGCACTTTGAGGGTTTCTGGCTGCTCCACCCTACTACTTACTATATTGTTGATGGGTGTTACTTCCCATCTTCTTTGCCAGTATCTCTTTTTATTAGACATTTGGTCAGTAGTGATCCTCAAAGTTGCTGACCCTAGGTATCCTGTATGTGTGACCATTTACTTGCATGATAGTTATCAAAATAGAACTTAAGTTGTGGTATTTAATTTAGTGAAGAAATACTATATGCCTCACTTGAGTAAGTGTATGTAGGAGGAAGATTTTTGGTGAGGCATATAAAAGATGGTACACTTGCCCAAACCGGTTTGGCTCAGTGGATAGAGCGGCAGCCTGAAGACTGAAGGGCCCCAGGTTCGATTCTGGTCAAGGGCATGTACCTTGGTTGCAGGCACATCCCCAGTAGGGGGTGTGCAGGAGGCAGCTGATCAATGTTTCTCTCTCATTGATGTTTCTAACTCTCTATCCCTCTTTCTTCCTCTCTGTAAAAAATCAATAAAATATAGTTAAAATTAAAAAAAGATGGTACACTTTTTCCAGGCTAGTCTCTTCTAGATGGATTATTGTGTCTGCACACTCCTGGTTTTCCTGCAGAAGTTACGAGCAAATTTGCCCAACATTGTTCCCAAGAATGTACGATCTGCCTTTAATTGTCTTTCCCATTGCTGCCAACAATTCCTGCCCCTGTACAGATAAGAGAGAGGTGTGAAGGACATCAGGGTGCTCAGTAGTGCAGATGCTCTCCTGTGATAGCAACATCCCTATGTGATAGTTGTGATGCTGCTATGATTAGTGTTTTGCATTCTTAGCTTTCCTGTTTGCTTCCTGTCATGGGTAAACGAGTCATGTGAGGTTATGAATAATGTCCTTCCATTTCACTTCTTGTGAAGGAAATGCAGAAAACATAGGGATCCTTGTATTCTTTGTGATGTGGTTGTGTTTTACTTTGTAGTAATGGAACGGCGGTATCCCAAGGAGGTCCAAGACCTTTATGAAACAATGAGGCGATTTGCAAGGATTGTGGGGCCAGTGGAGCATGACAAGTTCATTGAAAGCCATGCACGTAGGTGGTTTTGAGCCTTGAGTTTGTGTGTGTGTGTGTGTGTTTATAAAAATAGGAGAGATAATGATGTGTTTTATGTGAAGTTCCGTACATAAATACATGGATATTTTTTCTTTGCCCTTATTACCATGAAATTAATTTGGAGCTTTCAGAGTTGGAGGGGAGGTTAAAAAACCTAGTGGCATTCTTTTTTCCCCATATAAACAGTAGTTTAGCATTTTTACCCTTACTTTTTGTTAATGACAGTTTTCAAAACTACATACAAAAGCAGAGATAATAGTATAATGAACCCCCATATATCCATCACCTAGCTTTAACAACTGTCAACACATGGCCAACCCAGTGTCATCTCTGCCACTTCCTTCCCACCCTCAACTGGATTATTTTGAAGCGAATCCCAGGCATTATATTATTTGTTCATAAATATTTTAGTATTAAAACTACTTTTTTGTTTGTTTTTATCCTCACCGAAGGGTATTTTTTAAAAAATTGATTATAAGAGAGGAAGGGGGTGAGGGGTGTGTGTTGAGGGAAGAGAGGAAGAGAGAGAAACATTGATGTGAGAAAGAAACATCAATTGATTGCCTCCTGCATGTGCCCCAACTGCAGATGGAACATGAAACCTGGGTATGTACCCTGACTGGGAATCAAACCAGAGACCCTTCAGTGCACAGGATGATGCTCCAACCAACTGAGCCACACCAGCCAGGGCTTAAAACTAGTTTTTAAAGTGGGGACAGAGTTAGATAACTCATGTAGCTAGTACTTCCATCATTCTCTCGCCTGATACTCTGAGAGAGCTCTACCTAGTTATCCTTAGGATTTTCGCTATAAAAAATTAAAGTTGTTGAGGGATGGAAGCCTAGACTTGAAAGAGGTGGGGTGGTTTAGTCTACCCTTCATCATGAGATTTATGTGTTTGACATAAGTTTAATTCTGGGAAGGTACTTTAGCAAGGCTCTCACCTTGTTCTCATCATGCAGATATTTCTTACATGGCATGATAGGCTTTCATCTGAACCAGATTGGTTGTCCTCACCAAACACCCTGTCTGGTTTTATTCTTCATGTGGTTTATATGAGGTGACTGATGCTTTACTTCCTGTCCCAGTTTGTGCCATCCCTGGGTTATGTATCACTTCAAGGAACTACACCCCACGGATTGTCCGGGCATTTCCTTCATCCTCTGTTACAAAGCACCCAAATAACCCAAGCAGTGCAGCCTGGTCTGTGTGCTCAGAGGAAGTAGAAATCTTTGGTTTATGGGAAACACAATGCTCTTTTGTGTCTGTGAAGAAAGAAATTATCTGGGACTTGAGCACAGAGCTTTTGTCCTTCCCTTGCAAAAGGGCCACATCAAATAATACCAGAGGTATTATGAGACAGGTTTCATAAAAGAATGTGGTTATGTGGTAGAACTTTTAACACAGAATAAATAGAGCAGGGAAACTTGATTGTCTAAAAGCTTGTTATTCTCTAGCTAAATGAATTCAGCCAGTTCACTGTAAGTTTTCTAAAAGACAGTTGCAGCTGCTGCTGTCTCCAGCCCCAGACAGCAGCTGGAAGACAGCTGGAGGAGGATTTTCCCAGCTCTAGAGTAAAATTTCTAAGGAGATGTTACCAACAAATAGGATTCCCCAAATGGAATTGCCCAGTCTTTTACATAAGGCAGAATTACTTAAAATGCTCAACAGCAAAAGTGCTCATTGATGTTGATTGTGTTTTCCCCATTTTTCTCCTTTGTTCTTTTTGGGATGAACAGTGGAATTTGAACTCCGAAGGGAAATCAAGCGGCTCCAGGAATACAGGACAGCAGGCATCACCAATTTTTGTAGTAAGTACTACTTGCTATATCAGAGGCCAAATGTATTCCAAACACATAGAGGAAGTCTCTGTTTGAGGTGATGTGGTGTGTTAATTGTTTTTTAAATAAGCTTTCCTTTTTCAGAATGAGTTTTTAAACCTTTCAGTAAAGTTTCGTCTATTTAATCCTTATAAATACCACTATATGGATTATCTGAGGTAAAATAAAAGTTGCACACAAAAGAGAGGCACTGCTTTAGATTTAGGATTGTATAGCCTCTTAAAAAAAAGGATTTGTATTCTAATTTTTAGCCTCAGCCAGTTAACATTTAGTGATGCATGGTCTAATCATTCTTATTAACCAAACTTCAACTGGCTTTAGGTGCTTGGACTGAGTGTCTTGAGGTGGTTTTATTAATTATATTAATAGTAGCTAACATCGCATAGAAACAGTTTACCATGCACCAGTCCCTATGCTACCCATTTTACCTGGATCCTGTCATTTAATTCTCGTAACAAACTCATGAGTGAGATATTGTCATTTCCATTTAATGAAGAAGCTAAAGTTTAAAGTGATTAAAGAGCTATGTGTAGTAGAGCCAGGTCATAAGGAAAGGCAGTGTATTATGGGAGTTAAGAGCTTGAGGTCTAGACTTGGACAGCGTGCATTTGGATTCTGGCTCTCCTATTTACCAGATCTGTCATTCTGTTCCAGTTTTAATTTCCCAAGTCTCTTAGAATTAGTCTGAAGATAAATTAGAGATAATGCATGAGAACGTAGTACAGTAGCAGGCACGCCGTAAATCCTCCACAAATGACAGTTTCTGCTGTTTTATTATTATTGTTGGAATGATCTTTAGCATTCCCTCCTTCCTGTTGGTTGAAAGCAGTCACCCAGTACCCACAGGAAGTAGCCCTATGTGTGTAAGTTTAGCTTAGTATAATCATTCTTTATTTTTAACAATGGAAATCGTTTTCAAAATAAAATTCTATGTGGAGCCCTAATCTATAAATAAGGTAAAAATGGAATTACTTTAGTTGAAGTTTAGTGGTTCAGGTCAGGTGTAGAACCCAGAACCACCAGTATGTGGTGGTGCCCTTGCTCTTCATGTAAGCCCTGATGGATGTTCATGGGACTAGGGGGCTCTGTGGAACATAGTTTGAAATCCAGTGGTGTGGCATTTTGGCATCTATATACCTTTGTTAACATGTATAAAACATCACACAACTTTTGTTTAGCCATGGTGCATGTAAAAACTCTGATACCAGGGCTTGGTTATCTGATACTGGCTGCCTCTGGGACAGAGGGGAAAGGAACAGTACTGGTCAGTGAAGGCTTGTTTTTATTTGTAATTCTGATTGCTTTTTAAGGAAGAATGTTTGCTTATAGCACTTGTGTGACTGAAAAATATATAGATAGAAAAATAGAACAGGAAGCAAATATGACAATATTGAATGTTAATTACTTTTGGGGGTGGAAAGATGAATCATCTTATTTTCTTTGTACTTTTTTGTTTTGGGTTCCCCCCCCCCCCAAAGTTTCTTAAAGGTAAAAAAGGAATAAAAATATTTTAATTTCTTAATATAAAAAGGGATTTTAAACTAGGAGAAATCTACTTTGGAAAACTAATTGTGGAAGCAGTTTTGCAAAGAAACCAAAAAAAGACAAGCCGTTTGCTGGTCAGTTAGGAAGCCCTTCTTAGTTCTGCATTATTATTGCAGTTGTGGTTGTTTTACACCTCCAGGTGCCAGAACCTATGATCACCTTAAGAAGACGCGAGAGGAGGAGCGCCTTAAACGCACCATGCTCTCCGAAGTCCTCCAGTACATCCAGGACAGCAGTGCTTGCCAGCAGTGGCTCCGCCGGCAGGCCGACATGTGAGCACTTGGTCCAGGGTGGAGGAGCATCCTTTTGGCCTTTACACGTATTTTCAGGCATTTCCATGGGCACCTACCCATAGCAGAGTAGTAATAATCAGGTAGCTGGAAGAATTCAGAAAATTTTAGGAGTCTCTCTCAGAAACAAGGCAGTATGACAGTTTTGAGAAACATAACTGGCCTCCTACAATCCTTCTTTGCTACTTTGATTTTATTTTTTAAAATAAGTAACTTCCCTCTACCCATGTCTCCTCTCTCCCTCCATATGTACTAGTATACTTTCCATTAGAGAAGCATGTTCCTATCTTTTGGTCTCCGTGATGTTCTGGGCTCAGAGCTCTTAACACATCCAAGTGATTTCCCTCCCAGAACAGATGTCTTTTCCTGGTTAGTACAGTGGGATAACCTGTAAAACATGTGCAGTCCATCTCATTACCTCTCTTCAGAGTAACCGGCCTGATAAATGGCAGCCAGACCCACATGTGCTTTTGGAAACTGCCTTCTCTGGTGTGACATAAATTCAAATTCCTCTTCTTCATCGTAGTGATTCCGGCCTGAGTCCTTCTGTTTCAATGGCTTCGAATTCAGGTAATTACTTTTCAAGCTAGAGCAAGTCTTGGTAAGTTTTCATTCTAGAGATTGTGTTGACCCAACAGTCTCTCCCCCCTTTTGTGGAATTGGTGCTTAGACAGAATAATGGTAATTATGTGTTGTCCCACTTTATAAACATCAGCAAGTTTTCA
Organism: Myotis lucifugus; assembly: GCF_000147115.1. Taxonomy (NCBI): domain Eukaryota; kingdom Metazoa; phylum Chordata; class Mammalia; order Chiroptera; family Vespertilionidae; genus Myotis; species Myotis lucifugus. The sequence continues at coordinate 490,018 of NW_005871572.1, read as the reverse complement.
GAATCTTCAAGGCCAGATAGAGACTAGCCTCAGGATTAGAGTACAGAGGCAGGGAAGAATAACTCCAAAGAGGTTGTTTCTTTATTTTACCAATGTCTGTGGGCAGTTAGTTTTCTGTGGTTGTATCTAACCACAGATTTTGAGGTTTGTCTCAAAGGGGAGAAAATAAAGGTGTGTGTCCTATATGAGCAAAGAGGCATGTTACTTGCCAGAAATGCAAGGCTTTCTTTTTAAGTTGGAGACTTAAAAAGTTTCTCTCCCCCCCTCCCCCCTTTCTCTCAGACAAACAAACAAATAAATAAACAAACAATAAATAAATAAATAAAATAAATATGAACTAACATGACCATGCAACATTGGTGTTTGTGTTTCTGAACCATCTGCGTTCACTGATTCTTTCTTGCTTCTTGGGCTGGTATTAGCCCTCTTCGCCCCCTATATCTAGGCTGTGGAGAAGCCCTTATCCCCTTTGTTAATTTTACAAAGAAGCTTGTTTTCTAGCACAGCAGCCTCTTAACAGTCCCTTCCCTTTCTCTCCACACCTAAATGACAACACCCATAAAACTTATATTATTCTATCAACACTTTCTTCTGCTTAACTCAGCCTACCCATCCCCAGCTTAACACTAATCTCAAATAAACTTTCAAAACAAAACCAAAAAATTTTGTACATCAAGCTTCCCATCCTGGGCAGTGTCTTCATACTTAGGTTTCTTTCTCAGGTATGTGGGTTCACCTCAGCCTCTACTTTGCCATATAATAGCTCATTGTTTCTCTCTGTGGATCTTTCCGGTAAACAGGGCTGCTTTGGAAGGAACAGATATTCCCGCACATAATAAATAACAAGGGCCTTTTGCTGGCCTAACAGTCTGCCTTTGATCTGAAGGCAAATGGTACTTGGTTAATTACCATGTTTGCCTTGTACTGCTGGCAGAGTGGCAAGGATTAGGAAATGTCTCCTGCAGAGTTGTTATTTCCATTCATCAGCTGTCAAGGCAGGTAGTGTATGACCTTTCTTAACTAGATGAGCTCTGGGCTTTAGATTTTATTTTTTAATTTAATTTTAAATTTATCTTTATTAAAAGTATTACAGATGTCCCCCTTTTTTGGGGGGGGCCTTTAGATTTTTGAATCTCCTATTGGGTTCAGAAGAAATGGGTAGTAACTGCTATAGTAAGTAGTCATATTTGATGCTCTGCTATGTGTGATTATGTGAGTATTTTATTTATTTTTAAAATATATTTTTATTGATTTCAGAGAGGAAGGGAGAAAAGAGATATGGAAACATCAATGATGAAAGAGAATCATAAATAGGCTACCTCCTGCACGCCCCCTAGTGGGGATTGAGCCCGCAACCCAGATAGGTGTCCTGACTGGGAATCGAACCGTGACCTCCTGGTTCATAGATTGACGCTCAACCACTGAGGCACGCCAGCCAGGCACACAAATTAGCGTTGTTATTTTCAAGTAAACATTGTGGAGCCTGTGTTGCTAATTACACTGGCGCCTGAGGGGACTGGTGGAGATTTCCTACAGCTGGCTATAAGGATCTTGTGCCTAACTGGCCTGGCTGCAGTGAACTTCGTTATATTTTCCAACTGAGGACTTGTCGCTTCTATGACATATATGCCCTTTTCTGTCTGTGTCTATAGGGAGACGAAGTGCACCACCCTTGAACCTCACGGGCCTCCCTGGCACAGAGAAGCTGAACGAAAAAGAAAAGGAGGTAACAAAAAAAGGGGCGCTAGAGGAAAGAGGCTGAGAAATCATTGAATTGCCATTACAGGATCATACCCATTTTGCTCTGCTTAGCTAATGACATGTAGAGTTCTAGTCCATCCCTGAAGGCTTACAGTTCTAGTCCATCCCCGAAGGCTGTGCGCTACAGAGCTAACCTCAGCAGGTTTCAAAGGACTCCTTTCCCTATCACCTTGCCCTCATTTGCCTTCTGGGAGAAGAGCATATGATGTATAAATGTAAATAGCAACTGTCATTTACTGAGCATTTACCATGTACCAAATACTATACTAAATGCTTTAAAGTAAATGAAATTAATTTTTATAAACCTAAAATAACATATATATGAAATGGTTACTTCCTATTAGAATGGTCACTTTGAGTTCTACACTTTTTCCAACAGTACCACCATCTCTTAAAAGATTTTTGGAATTGTCTCCATAGCACGTTTATAAGCATAAAGAAAGGAAATTTTTATCATATATAGTCACACATTATTTTTGATTTTAAAATGGCATGATTCACTTTTCCTTTCCATTATAATCATCAGACTTGTCTTCATGTTACTTTTGGCTGTTTCTAAAATTTACACCCAGCCTCAAAAGAGTCATCATCAAGTGTTTTTGGCTCTAAAGTCCATTCCAGAAAAGGGATTCCTCTTTTGTTCCTCAGATGCTCCTTTTACAGTTCCAAGATCAGTGTCCCATCTGCCACTTTGTACCATTAATTCAGGTCAGATAGTAAAGAAGGGCCTAGGTCAGTGATGGCGAACCTTTTGAGCTCAGCGTGTCAGCATTTTGAAAAACCCTAACTTAACTCTGATGCCGTGTCACATATAGAAATTTTTTGATATTTGCAACCATAGTAAAACAAAGACTTATATTTTTGATATTTATTTTTTATATTTAAATGCCATTTAACAAAGAAAAATCAACCAAAAAAATGAGTTCGCGTGTCACCTCTGACACACGTGTCATAGGTTTGCCATCACTGGTCTAGGAGAAGGGGCTGGTATTAGTCTTTTATTATATCCACTAGGAATAGTAAAGATTAGTTTAGTAATATGTTATATCCAAGTATTGCTAAAAAAAGGTCACAGGCCATTTGGATCCAAGTATTGAATAGCCTGGAGTTTTAAGCATTTTTTATCTTTACCCACAACACGGTGACCTTAGACGGCTCATTGCTGGATAAGGGCAAGTAAACTGGAATGAGCCGGCTTTCTAAAATTTTAGCAGCTAAAAAGTGTCCTCTTTTAACAAGATCTCTATATCTCCTCTCCCTCCCAAAGTAGGAAATGTAATCATAAAAGCAGGGACCATACTAAAAATAATGTGATTCACACTTGGGAACCCAAGTACCTGCACCGCCACCCCACTGAGCCCTGTGGCTCTTCCCTGACTGGCTGTGTTGGAATGTGCTGGGCCTCTACCCCGCCAACACCTACTAAAGGCTCTCCCAGCATCACTTCCTGGCTTTCTCTTCCTGAGTGTCTCTCTTTAGTGAGTATTCCCTCCAAAGAAGAGACTAAAAGGAATGTAGTCCAGCCACCCAACAGCTCCTATAAATAGTTGGAGGTTGATGTCACTTCTTAAATTTTGTTTTGTCTATACCTGCTGGATTAAATTATGAGAATGATAGATGTTAATGTTTATTAAATATGCCATGTCTTACAGCTCTGTCAGATGGTGAGGTTGGTCCCTGGAGCCTATTTAGAATACAAATCTGCTCTATTGAACGAATGTAACAAGCAAGGAGGCTTGAGACTGGCACAGGCAAGAGCGCTCATCAAGATAGACGTGAACAAAACCCGGAAAATCTATGATTTCCTTATTCGGGAAGGATACATCACTAAAGCCTGAGGCCTTCAGGGCTTGAGATCTGAAATCACAGGTTTGGAATGTGTTGGACCAAAGGACAGTATGGATATTCTTGAGCTGAATTCTCATTGTAAAACAAGGGGAAAGAACAAAGGAAACCTTAAACTGTAAGAATGTCTACTTTATTCTCTGCCCTGCTTTAAAACACTCCTGCTGTTGGTATTGTGCTGCAGAGTTATATGCTAGATGTGCTATTATTAAACATGAGTGGGCATTCATTCCTAGCACCTCTTGTAACTAAAACAAGAACCATAGTACCTCACGTCATGGTGTTGGTAGAAATAGAACTAAACCAGTCTTCAGTCCCATGGGTCCAGCTCAGACTCTTGTATTTGAATGGTTGGTTTTCTCGTTATCTGTTTTGCCTTCAAACAATACAGACAGATTTGCAGTAAGAGAAAGGTTATGGACCATGAGAAAGCTTTCTCTTTCCTTCTGAGGATTCTTTGTTTATGAGCAAAAGGGAGGGAAATCTCATCATGGTCTTGTCCCAAACTGCATCTTTAATTTGAATGTCTGGTTTTGTACTTTGCAGTCTGTCTAACCTGCAGTCGACTTTTGAGGAGGTGGCATCAGATATAAAATGTCTCGATTATTTTTAGAATTAATAGATTAAAATGTTTTGCTGCTCAATTTGTGGTGTCAAATATTCTGGTAGCTAAAGTACACTTAGGGTGCTGGATGCCTGCCTCATCATACTGCACTGTCTCTCCTAACATGTGTGTCCTGGACTCACCCTGTTCGTACCCTGGGTTTCCCAGGATACCAGGCCCCTGAGGATGGAGATGATGCAATTATCCTCCACTGTGACCTGAACCTTAATTTTTTAATGGGGAATGGCTAGCCTGCAATAAAAGCTACTTTTAAAACAAAAGTAAAGCAGAGTCATATATGGAACTCAGTAGATACGAGGGTGAGTAACTCCACCACATCTGAAACTTGGTCCTCAAAACTTTCTGTAGAATCAGACGCCAAACTCAGAGTCATGGTTATCCCATTTCTAATAGAAGGAAGGTTGTATATAGAAATAACTTTAGAATCTGCACAAATTACCTCTAGTCGCTGATTCTTTCAACATTCAAAATATCTAATTAAAATATTATATGCTTTGTTGGAAGTGTCTGCTCAGACTTTTTGATGTAAATATGCATGTAGCTTGCTAATAGATTTCATCTAGGGGGTTACAAGTGACAAGGAAACTCTGAGGATCTGAAGGAATTAAAATAATTAAAGACTTCAATATGTAAAAAGGGTGGCTTATGGAAATGGTCTCTTTTCTTTGCATACGCGTCTCTCTTAGGAAAATGTATTCTACTACCACTTTGTTCTCAGTTGCTTACGAAGGGATTGTGTCTTATCCCTGAAAGGCAATTCTGGTTCCAAAAACTCAAATGCATTGGACATCAATGTCAGGTGACATCTGTAATAATCTGAAGAGTCCTCAGTCTTGGTTAAGGAAGGCTTCCCGGGAGAGGTGAGCTTTTGGGGCAGTGATAAGATCAGGAGGAAAGAGGTAATTTCGCAGATGGAAGTGGGGGACTGTTCCAGACATAGTGGGTGGAGGGTGATATGGAGGTAGCAGTGGGAGTAAGGAAAATGGTGCCAAGAGATTTGGTTGTCTAGGACACAAGGGGCAGCTGTGGTAGTTAGGAGTGGGAGGGTGGTAGGACAGTCTGGTAGAAACCTTGGAATCAGTTGAACTCTGAAAAACTGATTGGGGATTCAGCAGATTTGATGAGGAAAAACAGCATAGTTGAAAATAGTGATAGAAAAATAAGGCTGTAATTTCAAATAACTGGATTTTAGAAAGTAGGATTATTACTATTTTTGTTTTGGTAAACCCAACTTTGCAAAACTTAAGACCTAGAATCCTTAGAGGGTTTCTCAAAGATCAAGCCATATTTTAGGTGATGAGTGCTCTTAAAAGGAGTCACTAAGTCTCTACTTCAATGCACTTATAATAGAAAAGCATTTGCTAACATATTTTATGTTAGCTCGATTAAGTACATTATTTTCTTCCATGTTCCTATCACCAAAGGAAGGACCTTCCTTTTACTAAAAATCAAGAACTAGCAAGGGCATTTCAGAGGATAGTCCAGCCACATTAAACAGAGGTCTCAGTCCAGATCATCTCAGAGAGGAACAGTTTACTCTGAATCTCAACATGAATAAAGACTTTTTACTGTTAGGGATTTTTATTGCAATCTAACATTAAGGTTTCTGCTGACATTTTAGGCATATCTTTCCTGGGAAGGGAGAACGAATTTCTTTTGCTGTAATGACCCTTTCCTGTGCTTAAAGGCTGAGACTGTCTCTCTTGAGACCAACTATTTGTGGTTTATCCCTTCCTGGACTCTAGTTTTCATCCTTTAACCCATTTAAAATCTGAAGTCAGTAGGTAATTAACCAGTCCTTGCTGAGAGTTAAGAACAAGCTGTCCAGTTTTTAGTAATGAAATCACCAGCTTGTGGTTAGCTAAAAGGAGAAGACCAATGACATCAAAAACAACAAAATTCCAGTTGGTAAGTCATTCCAGCTTTAGAAATAGGTAGATGTGTAATGAAAGAACTAAAATGGCCCTGGCCTATGTGGCTCAGTCAGTTGGAGAGTCATCCTGTACACAGAAGGGTGGCAGGTTTGATTCCTGGTCAGGGCACATACCCAGGTTGTGGGCTCATTCCCCAGTTGGGGTGCATTCAGGAGCCAACTCATAGATGTTTCTCTCCCTCTCTCTAGAATCAATATTAAAAAAAGAACTAAAATGTCCAATATGAACAATCAGAGTCCCAAATTACAAAGAGAAGCTTGGAAAAAAACTTGTTTACATTAACTCCACAACACTTTTCCCCTGGCCTCCAGGCAAGAGAGTCATATTTTGGAACATGGTTCATCCATTTTTAAGGATCTTTGTGGATGCCTTCTACATACATACTTTATTATTGTTAACACAGAAAGCTTTTCCACTACTTGTGTGTACCTGGGTTTTTATGTCTAAATTTCTGAAGTTTGATTCAAGAGGTGCTGAATTGGAAGCTTGGCTTTCCTGTCCAATGTGCTTAGACCAGATGTGGTTAACCCTTCCCTGATCTGCCAAGGGGATCATCTGGGACAGTGGGACTCTGCCTTGCCTTGTGTAGAAGAGGTAGCTGGGCCAAGACAAAGGATTTCTCTTCACTCAGACCTAATAACCAGCCCTTCTGAGTGAAACTGAGTAGGGTCTCCGAGTACAAGCAAGGCCAGAGCAGCCTGAATAGGATGGTAATGGTCATGCTGACACAGGCATTTAATTTGGGAGTGAGAACAATAGTGAAGAGCATTTAGGGAATATTTTGGAACCTAAGCCTTTCCATGAAACATGCATCAGGGCTGAGTGTTAGTGTGCTACTTTTGAGGTGGGGGGGGGAGGGTGATTGGGGGACATGAATAATTTCTGAGAAGTCTGGAAAGCCTGTTTAAATCGAATGGAGTTCTTCTGTTGAGTGTTTGCCTGGTGCTTTGGCTTCTATCAGATAAGATGTGCTGGGATGAAAACATGAACTGCCCTTTGAGTTGACCAACCAGGCTTCCAGTCAAGAGACCCAGGTATTTAAGGAAAGGATGAATGGCTTGCATCTGACATTAAAATGCCTTTGTCACTCTGAGTTACTTGCTTGGTATGCATTGTGTATTCGGCCCCTTCCCTGTTAAGAGTAGGAATAAGGAAGTTAATCTAAGAATGCAGAAAGTAACCCTTAAATAGTTTAAAATCCCAAACTGAAGGATTCAGAAAAACTTGAATATCACCATACATCCTTGTTTTGAAAAAATCCTGTCGTTAATCTTTGCCAGCACAGACTTGTTTTATGTCTTTCAGGACTGGATAATTAAGTCTGATGCACTTGTATTCTACTTTGGAGCCCAGGGAATGGCATCAAACTAATTTGGTTGAATTACTCTTTCCTTCTTAACCAAGTAACACTTTTTTGTTTTCCCAGCTTGCTCAGTCCTTGGGTCTTACGTGGCAGAAAACTTCCAGGTGGGGCTTGCTAATCAACCTACCCTGGTCCAGAGTTATGTTGAACAGAAGTAGCATTTTAGAAAGTGTCAAAAGGAGAAAACCTCATCGTTTTAAGAAATCAACACTTTTTCCTAATTGAAGTGCAAATGCTGAAATGCTGTCATCTTACCACCCTTATTCAATAGTGACCTGAAAGCTAAGTGCCAGCTCCTGACACTTCTAATGCATCTCTTCTCCTTGGAGAGCTGTCTGCCAAGTATACTCTCTGTTTCTGGAATTATTTGCAATGGCCTAACCTTCTCTTTTCTTCCATTAAACAATAGTAACTGATTTGGATTATCCCCTTATTATCACCCTTCATTTAGAGGATTCCTTGAAAACATAAAATATATATTAAGAAATAAAAAAATTAATGGAATCTGTACTATGGAGCTTGATATATTTTTTAGGAGGCATTCCTTTTTTAAAATTTTTTTAAAGTTGATTTCAGGGAGGAAGAGTGAGGGAGAGGGAGATAGAAACATCAATGATGAGAATCATTGATCGGCTGCCTCCTGCACACCCCCTACTGGAGATTGGCCCACAACCTGGGCATGTACCCTGACTGGGAATCAAACGGTGACCTCCTGGTTCATGGGTCCACGCTCAGCCACTGAGCCACACCAATGGGGCTGGAGCTTGATTTTAATGTTCCCAATCAACATCCCTTATAAGAAAACGGATTTTTAAGTTGGGATAAGTGTCTGATATTTATATTTCAGTTTCCAATGGTAGGATGTCTAATATGAAAAGGGCAATTTTCAGGGTAATTTAACAGGTTTAAAAAATTATTTAAAGGAAGTGAAAAGTTCAGAAATACCATGAACAGACACTAGTTCCCCAAGTACCAGGTACCTTAGAGATGGGGGTTGGGGATGCTGATTTGAGTTTTGGTAGAGGAGGAGAGGGCAGCAGTGTTCCCTTGGGAATTTGTTGTCCGCTTTGGAGAGGTGGAAGAGATTTTCGTATAGTATCCTGTTAGGAGCCTCTTTTTAACCATGGTCAAGCTGCAGCAGAAGAAGCCACTGTACTAGAGGCAGGTGCCAGAGCCCTTATTTTTTGCCTAAAGGAGAGCACTTTGATGTTTTTACCAAAGGACATTTATCTAATCGCTAGCCACAGGTAGGAGGTGACAGCAACGTCAACCTTACCTGGCAACCTGACACTCCCCCGCCCCCACCATACACACAAGAAAATCTTTGCCTGGTTTTGGGTTTACATGGGTTCAGATTCAGGACAGCTGTCAGATCTAAGTCAGCATAGTTTTAACTTCATGATGCAAACCAAAACCCTTTTGAGAGCAACATCTCCCAGAGTGCCTTCCACCCCCAGCAACTGCAGAAAAGAAGGCGTCTGCTGCAGAGAAGAGTGGCTATAGATGTCATTGCATCTACCAGATCCAAGCTGTGACCTGGCTCAGAGTTTTAGAGTTAAAAATAACCATGGCTTAAAGTTGGGGGTAAAAAGTAAACTGTTGGGTCTCCATGGAAACTAGGAGAAGGAAAAAGGCAAGCCATGAATTTCCAGCAGATGGGGCAAGATGGGGTGGATATAGGGGCCTGGGAGCTCCCTCTGGTGAAAGCAGATACCCCTGATTAGCATGCAGGATGTAGCCAGACATTGTTCCAGGGCTCTGGAGACATTTTTGGTATGTTTATAGCAATAATATACACATCTTGGGGTGGAGGGGAATCATTTGAGGTGTCTTAACTTGCTGTAACACAGATTTGCTACTATTTGGCAAAGCAGAGAGCAGATGAGCAATGCAGTAGGTTAGATGTTGCCTCCTAAACCATGCGGGAACCTCTACTACCTACCCGCATTCATATTCCACTCTTTCATTTGCATAGTCAGAGACTTTGAGTGGTAGCAATTTCTAACTAGAGGGGAAGTATATAGGCTCTTGGACTGACATGGGCATTTACTCCCTTTCAGTAGGACCAGGTTTTTCCCCCTCTGGTGTAGGAGATTATGCAAAGTGGCATTAATTACCTAGGATGCCCTTAAAAGTTTGGTCTCTTAACATTGCTGGTATTGTTACTACCAGAGGTGTCTAACTCATGGGGGAAATATTTCTTCATTTCCCCTTTCTTTAAAAACAATTTGTAAAGAATACATGAATACATCCTAGTTGTAAGTTTTTTAAAACCCCTCTCTTTTCCTTTTTACGTTAAGAGTTTATATACTTTCTTGTTCACCAGCACAACACTGGAAAGACCTGAGTGCTAATGCTTGTTCTGCTCCATAATAATAATACAACCGTGAGCAAGTTTCTCAACTCTTCTGTGTAAAGTGTGCTTGATAATACTTCCTGACGGGGTTTGACGAAGATTAAATGGCATAAGGTATATTAACCACCTGGCACCTCCCTTCCTTCCCATGGGACCTTTGATATTTTCATTTAACCCCAGCCAGGTATAAGCAAGCACTTGGTTTTCCTGTACCACACAATTCACATCATGGTAAAGTCTCGCAGAGGGGACACGAAAATCTGAAAGACACAGAGCAAATGTTAAAACAGGCAGATGTGCATTTTCAAGGATCTTATTTACATTGGAATTCTCATCACTGCATCATTGCCACAGCCCCAGGGTTGAATTAAGGGCAGAAAATTTCAGAGACAGATACATACTAAATGACCTAGTTATCCTAGACATATTGTAATAGTCTCTTATACAATGCCTTGCCCAGGAAGCTTGCAGTCAGGTTACAGAACTATGTCACTATGTAAAGAAAACTAAAAAAATCATGCATAGTAAAAAGATCAGAACAAAGCTAACTGTTGTTAAGTAGTAAAATTATGGGTGATGCACTTGCACACCCTCTCTGGTAATGTGACACTTGCATATTAATGGAAAATAAATTTTATTTTATGAGAATTATAAATACTCTAAAAATAGAAGTTTAAAATATTTTACATTAATAAAATTTAGTCCTTATGATAGCTATATGAGGTGGCATATTACATCTTATAAAACAGCCTTAGCCAATTTCTGTAGTAGATGGAATGTGTTTGGGGACTTCTATCTCCTAGTTCTTTTATCTTTTCCACATTTATAGTTTCCCCTCAAATACCTGGTGTCCTGTGTCCCTTTCAAATGTGCCAAAGGACAATAGTTTAAAGACTTACTTCTGGAGGAATACCATATTGCATTTTAGTTGGCAATGGATGGCATATGTTCTGGAATTACAGACATTAGCAAGCAGGGGCTTGAGACACCTGTGACCAACAGGACCTGATAGTAAACTTCTGTAGTCGGAGGAGCCTGATCACAGCTGTTCCCCAATTCTGACAGATCTATCAAAGCTGCGGTCAATTTGTTAACCAGAGGCAATGATACAAATGGAAGATGCAGCTCTTCTTTCTCAGGGACCCATAAAGGTCTGATGAGTCTAAGGAGCCTAAGCAATTAAGGAGAATATTTTTGGAAAGGCAGAAGTCAGAAGCCAAGCAGAGTAGCAGTTTCCACCCTCTACTTACTGTGTCTAATCAGATCAGCTCTCATTCTGGGTAGAAGCTGCATCACTCTAAAACGCTGCTTATTTAGATACAGTCAGGAGCCTCCACACCTCCCGAGGCATAGACAAGTCATACTCTTGTAGCAGATGACCTCTGAGATGTTTCTATAAAGATCGTTAACACCTATAAAGATACCTATTTCTAGTCAAGTAATTGCTATCCAGAAAGGTGGCCACTAGCCTCATGTGGCTATTGAAATTTAAATGGATTAAAATGAATTTAAATTGCTGTGGCCAGGTAGCTCAGTTGGTTAAAGCATCATTCCAATATGCTAAGTTTGCAGGTTAGATCAGAGCACATACAAGAATCAACCAATGAATGCATAGAGAAGTAGAACAACAAATCTCTCCCTAAAATCGATAAGTAAGCTTTTAAAATTAAAAATACAGTCACAGCCCACATTCCAAGTGCTCAAAGGCCGCATGAGGCTAGGGGATTCCGTACTGGGCCGTGCAAATACGTAACATTTCTATCACAGAAAGAATCTTTATATCACAGAAAGTTCTATTGGACTGTGCTGGTTTAGAAAATAATACCTTCAAGTTGCTTGCTTTTTTTTTCCCTTTCTTCCTTTTTGGTAGAGGCATATAGAAGCCTACACGTCCACTGTGAAGGTATGAAGCACCTCCCTACCCACAGGCCTATGTGTAGTCACTAAGTGATCATGCTGAATTCAGCACTTTGTCCTACTTTCCTTAATCTCTAGATCTTTATACGTGCCTCACACTGAACACAGTCTATGTTAGTCCTACCCCCGCCCCCTCTTCACTGATGAGGATATGATTCTTCATGGTAGGCTTGGTTCCTAAAATTCATGAACATGCCCAGCTCCTCCTCACTAACTAGAGCTGTTCTGGAAACCTGCCTCCTGGGTAACAAGCTTGAATCCAGAGGGATGCATCTATTTGTGCTGCTGAGTCACTGAACTGACTGAAGGAAAGACGGAGGAAGGGGAAGAAAGAAAGAAGAGAGGCATACAATGGCTTCTCTAGAGATTTTGCTATTTTGGTACTGGCATGTCAAAAGTCACTAGATGAATTGATGGTGGAGTAGCTTAGTGCTGGGAAGATGCCTTTCCCAGGCAAGATTTGAACTAGTGTTTTATCCTGAATCAGTTTCCTTCTCTCACACAAAAAGATTAGTTTTGCCTCATTTTTAAAAAAAATATATTTTTATTGATTTGGGAGAGGGAGAGAGAGACTGAAGCATCAATGATGAGAGAGGATCATGGATTGGCTGCCTCCTGCACACCCCGTACTGGGGATCGAGCTCGAATCCCGGGTATGTGCCTTTGACTGGAATCGAACCTGGGACCTTTTGGTCCGCAGGCTGACACTCTATCGACCGAGCCAAACCGACTAGGGCCTAGTTTTAAGGCTTTGATTCTCTATTTATGAAGGCAAAATAAATCCCTCCATCCTAGAACTTTTTGGCTCCCCTAAGATGAACACGAAAATGCTTTTGATGTTCTGTTGTCTGGGAAGTAGACAGAACTTTTAGATATTCCTGCACCCAGGGGGAGACTCCGAGTCCCGCTGGGAGTGAGGACGAGCATGAAAAAGCCTCAAAGCTTTTTGGTTGAAGATGCTGGGAGATGTGAACGCAGTACGCGGTTTTACTTCCTTCGTCAATCCCTCCCCCAGACCTGTGACTGTTCGATTGACTTCAGCAGTTCCGACGCCAAGGCTTTACAGCGACCAGGAGCTGGAGCTGGTGCGCAAAGGGCAGGGCGTGGAGTCAGGACTCAGGTGTCTGACTCACGGAGCCCCGAGGAAGTCGTCTCTACTCCCCTCACCTGCCAGGGCAGGGTTGTGCTGGAAAAAGTCGGTTTTGCAACTACTCATGTTACAGATGGGCCAACCTACCAGTAAAAAGGAAAGAAAGACCCTCAGAGAGAGCAAATAAGCCCTCAACGAATCTGCATGTTGAGCCTGGGCTCCGTAGACCCTAATCCCCACCTTGGAGGCTCGGGCTCAGTGTGGATGGGGGTTTGGAGACTCAGATGGCACCCGTGTTCCCGCTGGTGGGTTGGCGACCTCGGGGCAGGCAAAGAATCGCCGCATCTATGGCTACTTTTGTGTCTCGGACAATACAGCCCCCGCAGTTACTGGAAACCGCCCACACTTGCCCAAGCAGAAGTCACCCAACAGTTGCTACGAGATTTTCCCTTCACTCTTCAGCCCTGACTCCCGGGCTCTCCGGGCGGATAGAGGGTGGGGTGGGGGTGGGGTGAGAGTTGGCGATTAGTCACGAACTGCAGTCTTCACCCTCTTATAATTGTTTTCTTGCCTTTAACTCTCTCACATCCAGAAAGTACCAGTACATCACCCTGCACCCGTGCCCCAAACTCGGCTTGCAAACGCTCAAGTGGGAACGGGAGAGAGGCGGGTGAGGAGACAGCAGGGGACCCCTAAGTGGAGTCTGCGGGGGGCGGGGAAGCGGGCGTCTGGGGAGCAGGGGGCTCGCCTCCGCCGAGCGGCTCTGTGATGGAGGGCACATTGCGCATGCGCAACGCCCGCGGCGTCCCCCGCCGAGGCCCCGCCCACAGCCCGGAGTCCCCGCCTCAGGAGAGGGCGGTGGGGCGCAGGGAGCATGCGCGCGGCCCGGCCGGGCGCTGGCGGAGGGGAGAAGGAGGGGTGCGCGCGGCGGCCAGCCCGCAGAAGCCGAGAGCCGCGCAGGAGGTCGGAGCGTCCGCCCCGAACCCGTCGGAACCGGTACGCCGCTCGCGGGCCCGGGCGGGGGGCGGACGGGCGGGACTTGGCGCCGATGCGGCTCTGGGACGTTGGCTGGATCGGGTGGCCAGGGTCCCGGGTCCCCCGCGACCCTCGTCTCTGGAAACTTTGTGCCGGCGCCCCCACCTGCTCCCAGTGGCTCTCGCATCCTCTGGGCGGCGGGAGAGGAGAGGCCCCGCGCCCTCCGCAGCGCCCCCTCCTCAGCACGCGGCCCCCGCCTCCCTGGTTCTCTGTGCGCCGCCCCGGCCGCTCCCCTCCTCGGCGGACACCCTGGCCCCGGATACTGACCCTCGGGCCCCTTCGCTAGCATCCTCGTCCGCTCCCCTCCCGACCCCTCTGCTCAGCGGCCTCGCCACCCCTCACCCCGCGGTCGGCGTGCGCCCGCTCCGAGCCGCGGGAGCCGACGGCGGCGTTTTGCAGCCGCCGAAGGTTTCTGGTGCACGGGTAGGAGCACCTGGACTTTGAGCAATGCCAAGACTTTGAGCAATGCCAAGTATTCAACTTGAGCGTTTTTCTTCGCGGTGGTAAATTGGTGTGCGCAGTGCTAGCGTGTTTTATTTCTTCTAAGTGCCCTTGCTCCAGAGCGAAGTTGAATTGTTTGTGTGTGAGGGCAGTTGCATGCTGTAACCGTCTTAAGTGGATTGTATGACTATATTTTATTTAGGTGGATGTTGCCAATGGTACCAGCCAGTGTTATGGTAACAGGGTATCCGAGAGGCAAGGGAAATGACTTACAAATGCAGTTCTGCTGTGTAGGGATTTAGTTGTTACACACACACACACACACCAAAAAAACCTCCTTGTACTTTTTATCCAGCAGGACCTCAGGGCATTTAGCATGTATTAACTAGCAGCTGTTCATGGTAATTTTATAAGCGGGGTAGGTAGAGAGCATTAGCATCCCGTTTTACAGAGGTAAAAACGGAGGAAAAGAGCCAAGTCCCTATTCTTTACGAACCTTAAAGGAATATGGACCAAGAGATTTAACTCAGAGTTTCCTGGAATCCCTAGTCTATAAGGCCACTCAGAACATCGTCCCTGAGATTGGACAGTTCAATTAAAAATCAAAGAGGCGGCGACCAGCCTTCAGCAACTCCATGCTCTAGGGACTCAGCTCTGTCACCAAGTGAAGTGATACAGGACAAGACACAGCTGCTCTGCGTGTTTCCTGCTCTTTAAAACGAGGGGAACAAAGGTGCTGTATCCTTTGCAAAGTTGTGTGTGTCTGCAGGCTCCACCGACAAGCTGCATTTGGTGACTGTTGTTGTGGGCTCATAAAGGCTCCCATTCTTGAGTTCCCTTTAGAAACGCAGGGAGTGAGGCACCCACCAGCATGAATAACCGCCTGTCTTCCGGGGACACCTGAGAACTCACCGCGGGGACAGCCCGGGGCAGGGACCCCAGCCTGGGAGAGGGAGAGGGTTGGCGGGTGGAGGTAGGAATGAGACCTGCAGCTGGCGGCTTGACACATGGGCGCTATTCCTGCCTCCAGCTCTGACTCATCTTCTGACGCTTGGGGGAGGAGAGGTAGTTGCTTGATATTTTTGGCTTTCCCCCATAAAAGGGGAGACAGTTTCCTTCATCCCAAGTCTTTTGAACGTCAGTGTTGAATTTGTCCATGCCGCGTTCTCATCTGAAATCTCTTATATTGGCTGAATGCAAGTATGACTTCTATAGCATCTTTTAATAGACTAGCATAAATGTGTATACTTATTTATATCATAAAAACTGGCCAGGTGTATAGCTTCAGGAAATCCTTTAAAACTTTAGCATAAAAACTAGCATTTTTAAATGGTGGTCTTTAGGAAGGTGTCTGTGTTTGGTGGATTCTTCTGTAATTGGGATTTTCTTTCAAGGTAAAGAGGATTAACACTTTTTCTAAATACAAGAAATACATTAATCGTTCTTTTTTAAATTTTATTTTTTTAACTTTTGTTTTTATTTTATTTTAAAAAATATTTTTATTGATTTCAGAGAGGAAGGGAGGGGGAGAGAGAAACCTCAATGATGAGAATCATTTATCGGCTGCCTCCTGCATGCCCCCTATTGGGCATGGAGCCCACAACCCAGGCATGTGCCCTTAACCGGAATCGAACCTGGGACCCTTCTGTCCGCAGGCCGTCACTCTATCCACTGAGCCAAACTGGGCAGGGCTTAAACATCCTTTATGTAAAAAAATTAAAACTTACAGATAAGGTTAAAAGTTTCTTTTGAGCATCTTGCCCAAAAACAGCTGCTGACTCTGTTAATCGGTTTGTATCCTTTTAGACTTTTCTAATAAGCATTTTCATGAATGTCTTTGCACAATGTGATTTTTTAAGTGAAATGAATTATTATAAAATTAACTGGTCCTGTTCATAGATATTTGAGTTCTGTCTAGAACTGGTAGCATGTATATTAATTACAGCTGGTTGTAAAGTTTTATTAACCTGATAGAATGGCAGTATTTCTTTGGACAACTGGCAAATGACCCTCTTTTAACCAACTTCAAAGCAAGTAAATCATTAAGATCCTAGGTGTTACTCTCAATTGCAGATGAAACTTTCCCTTCAGGAAAAAAATAAGTCTAGGACTACTAGTGTATTCATCTTTTCTTTGCTTATGAGGAGGCATAAAAGGGAGTGGAAAGCAGAGAGAGTTACTAAAGCAACAGCACCTGGGTATAAACTTACAGAGCAAACAACACTTAAGGTGGTAGCTTTAGTTATTTATGAAAGCTTCACTGGGGTGAAGACAAAAAAAGGGAAGTGTTAATGTAGGCACAGTTTAAATCCATAATTCAGGAGATGAGAGAGTTAAAACAAAATTCCCATAAAGAGTTTATGGGTTTTAAATGTTAGTATTTATTGAGGACATTTGCCATGCTAAAAGGTATTGTGCTGACAGGCTGATAGTAACATTCAGAGAGGAAGTGTTCTTTCCCCAGATTAGCCAGAATTGTAATGGTTCTGAATTCCTGGAAATGAACATTATAGTTGTTTAACCTTTTATAAAACTGTGAATTGTAACACACAGAAGAGGCTATTAAACATAAATGTATAACTTAATTATTTTAAAGTAAACACAATAGTAACCATCTTGCAGATCAAGAAGTACCCTCAATCCCAGTCTTTCCCCATGACTCCCTCACCCCAGAGGTAATAAGCCAGTAACTACTCTCAATTGTGTGAAAAATCACTTCCTTTCTCTTCTGTAGTGTTATCCCCTAAATATAAATCTCTAAACAGCACAGTTTCATTTTGCCTGTTTTTTTTAAATCTTGTGCAAATAAGCTCAAAGTAGGAATTCTTTTAAATTCTTTTATCAATAGTGTGTGTGTGTGTGTGTGTGTGTGTGTGTATATCTACACACAGACACATTTTTTTGTTTAAATTCTTGTAGTATTACATATTTTTAAAATTCATCCATGTTAATACCTATGATATGATTGTAATTATTTTATATATACATATATAGGGTGTCCCCCCCCAAAAAATATATATATACACTTTGAATAATTATAAAGGTAGTGTTTATTAAAATACATTTCATTTTCACAATTGACCTATGAGCTGTTAAAATGTGTATACATTTTTTTGGACACCCTGTATATATACATATACACATAATTTTGTTTAAGTTTTTGCAGTATTATATATAAGGCTCATCCATGTTGTTATATGTGCCTATGTTCACTTTTGTCTGAACATACTGCAGGTTATTTATCCATCATCCACTGCTGATGGACATCTGAATGGTTTCTGGTCTGGGGCAGTTATGAACAGTGCTGGTCATAGGTGTGTGTATCTCCAGCTTTACTAGCTGATGCCTATTTTCCAAAGTGGTTGTACCAATTTACATTCCTCCAGTGGTATCAGCCTTGAATTTATAATCCACTGTATTTGTTCCTTAACCACAATATGTTTGGGTATTTCTCAAATGAATACATGTCACCTATGTGGACTGATCCCTGACCCTACATGTACCATTGTATTTACATATACTTATGTTTATTGTATGGATTGGACTAACATACCACCCAAAGGTCAGAGATGGTTTTTCCACTCTTATTTGACAAATACCCAATAGAACCCTTCTTTTGATCTTAAAAAAAACAACAACAACAACATATATAGTTATAGGGATATTTAAATATGCCACATGAAGTAGTAAAAAAAAAGTGGCTAGTACCTAAAAGTCTTTTAAAGATTTTTGGTGAATCCTACCTCTTGGGCTACCAGATGGCTTGACTTGCGCTGTTGAATGCTTGCCTGTGTCCAGCCCTGAATGTGCAAGCCAGCATTGCTGGCTTTAGTGTGACGTGTGTAGGAACTCAGGCTGGTGCTGTTAAAGTACCCCTGGAGGACAGGTATTCACATGCTTGTGTACATGTGCACGTCCCCCAAGAAGCACCAAGCACAGATCATGGTTTGTCCTTTCTTGGCATTTCCAAAGGAACCATAGCTT
Source organism: Myotis lucifugus (assembly GCF_000147115.1). NCBI lineage: Eukaryota > Metazoa > Chordata > Mammalia > Chiroptera > Vespertilionidae > Myotis > Myotis lucifugus. The sequence goes on along the minus strand of NW_005871572.1, from coordinate 471,667 downwards.
CTTTGCCACTGGAATAAATGACTTTTTTACAGTCTTTAAAAGTGTACTTTTCTCCATATCTTCCTTTGTATGTGAAGGAAGAGGCAGTTTAGAACCACCTCTTTTGATATAGAAAATTCCTGCTTTTTGACTAGACAGTTGCCAGGTTAACTTTGATTGCCTGTGTTTGGTGATGCTAGCTAGATTTAAAGATGGTGTGTCTGGGGGGTGGGGGGCGAGTGAGAGAGAGGATAGGGAGATGTGGGGATGTTATGTTAGGATTGTTATTAAATTATTAAATTCAGGTATTTGTTGAGTATCTACTGTGCCTAGTATCTGCTAACAGTCTACAGCAGAATGTTCCACAATTCTATAGGTTTAGAAAATACCCTCAGGGAGATCCTTCTTAGCTGGAGGGGTGATGGAAGAACAGTAGCCCAAAGAATGTAAGATTTTAAAATTTCTCTTTATTTCATTTCCTCTGTAAGGCATCTTGGAAAATGGCTAAATTGTTTTATTTTCAGTCCTTACATAGATCATTTCTTTAAAAACACATATTAAAGATCTTTTCCAGATTCTTACAAAAAAACAACTACTTACGTATAAGTTTAAGAAAAAACACCCAAGGGGAGGATAAAAAGTGTTAGAACCTCTTAATCTGAGCAATGCGGAGAGAAATCCTGTTTGTATTCTTTGATGTGATCCTGTTAGTCTTTTTGATTTCTTCGCTCTTTAATTTTGTGGATACACACAAGAAGACTCTTAAGCAAGAGCATGTGGCTCTGTTGACTAGTAAATATTTATGTGGCATAGAGACCTCATACTTACTCTATGATGGTGGCCCCATGAGTTTCCTGTCCCCTAGTGACACCATAGCCATCCTAATGTGTTGATAGTGATGCTGGTGTAAACAAAACTGTGCTGCCAGTCACATAAAAGTACTAGAGGCCCTGTGCACCAAAATTTGTGCACTCAGGGGAGTCCCTCAGCCTGGCCTGTGCCCTCTCACAGTCCGGGACCGCTCGGGGGATGTCCGACTGATGGCTTAGGCCTGCTCCCCCGGGGGGATCGGACCTAAGCTGGCAGTCAGACATCCCTCTGGAGCCCCAGGAGCCCTTTAGGCAGCGGTTCTCAACCTGTGGGTCGCGACCCCTTTGGGGGTCGAACGACCCTTTCACAGGGGTCGCCTAAGACCATCAGAAAACACATATATAATTGCATATTGTTTTTGTGATTAATCACTATGCTTTAATTATGTTCAATTTGTAACAATGAAATTGGGGGTCACCAGAACATGAAAAACTGTATTAAAGGGTCGCAGCATTAGGAAGGTTGAGAATCACTGCCTTAAGGGATGTCTGACTAATGGAGGGAGCAGGCCCAAGCTGTTAGTCGGACATCCTTAGTGCTGCTGTGGAGGCGGGAGAGGCTCCTGCCACCACGACTGCACTGGCCAGCCATGAGCCAGCTTCTGGCTGTGCAGAGCTCCCCCTGTGGGAGTGCACTGACCACCAGGGGGCAGCTCCTGCATTGAACATCTGCCCCCTGGTGGTCAGTGCGCATCATAGCGACCGGTTGTTCTTAGGGTCAATTTGCATGTTACCCTTTTATTATATAGGACTATATAGTATAGCACCCAGCTCAGAGGTTGAGCATCAACCCAGGAACCAAGAGGGTCCCAGTCCCTCGTGGAGGGGTGTGCAGGAATCAGCTAATCGATGATGTTCCTCCCTCATTGATTTTTCTATCTCTCTATCCCTCTCTCTTCCCCTCTCTCTAAAATCAATAGAAATATATATTTTTTAAAATGTTTGCTAGGGGCAGGTACAGGGTGGAGGGGGTCAGTGGGGGAAAAAAAGGGGGACATCTGTGATACTTTCAACAATAAAACTAAATTTAAAAAAAGTTTGCTATACAAGTGTGTCCTGTTATGCTGGGAATAGCCTCATACATTTCATGTTTATCATGCCCTTAATTGCATTATTTTCTCTTGTGCTTGATTTAATTTCATGTTGTTTTGTTCATCATGGTCCCTAATCTCATGTTGTTTTGTTCATCATTAGCAAAAGCCACTGCTAATGTTGCCAGTACAAGGTCATATCAAGTGATTAATCTGGAAACAAAATTAAAAGTGATTAAGAACTACAAAGGTGGAAAATCAGTGATGGTTATACTCACAGTCAGGCATGTCCCATTCCACTGTACATACTACCATCTTGAAGAAAATGACGGAAGCTGTTAAAGGATCTGCTTCATTGAAGGTAACGAGACTAACCAGTATTCCAACAAGAGCCCATATCAGACATAGAGAAACGTCTAATGACCTGGACTAAAGATCAGACAGAAGCACGTCTCTTTCAGCACCATTATGATCAGGGCCAAAACAGAAAGATTTTTTTCTCAATACTGAAAGAAAAAGCTGGTCTCAACTACAATGTTGAATTTACTGCTAGCTCTGGGTGGCTTAAACAATTCAAGAATCATTATTCATTACATAAAATGAAAGTGAATGGTGAAGTCTATGCGTGCTGATATGAAGGCAGCTTTAGAATTTGTGGAAACTAGATAAGCTGATTGTGGAAGAAAATTAATTGCCATAGCAAATATTCAACATGGATGAAACCTCCTTATTCTGGAAACGGATAATTGAGAGACTTTCATCCATAAGATGGCCAGGCTTCAAGGCTTTTAAGTACAAGGTAACAGTCCTGCCTTGGGGACTGTTTTAGGCTACAAATTGAAACGCTTTGTGATCTAGCACAGTGAGAACCTCAGGGCCTTCAAGCATGTCAATAAGCAGACACTGTCAGTATACAGACAGGAGCAATAAGAAGTCTGGGGTGACTCAGCTCCTCTTCCAAGATGCTCTCCTGAATTGCTATGCCAGTGAAATGGAGAGGTACTCTTTGAGAATAACAATACCTTTTAAGATTTTGCTAACTGTTCATAATGTTCCCTCATTGTTGACATCCTTTTATTGGTGATTTTTATCCCAATACCAAAGTGGTGTTTCAGCCAATGGAACAAAGAGTTATAGCAGCTTTTAAGGCCTATGTGAGGAAGACCAGACTATTGCTGCAACTGAGGAGAAACTGGTGCAATTCTGGAAGGATTACAGTATCTATGACTGCATCAAGAACCTTGCTTGGGCCTTTGCTGGGTTGCTCAGTTGGTTAGGACCACCGGTTGACAATTGGCTGGGTTAGAGAGTTGTCCTGATATGCCAAGGTTGTGGGTTTGCTCCCCGGTCAGAGCACATACAAGAATCAACCAGTGAATGCATAAATAAGTGAAACAACAAATTGATGTTTCTTTCTCTCTCTAAATCAATCAATTAAAAATTAAAAAAGAACCTTGCTTGGGCTTGAGGTGATGTCACCAAAGGAGTATATGAATGGCACCTGAAAGAAGACACTCAAGAGGTTTGTTTGTCCATAACTTCAGAGGATTTGCCAATGATGTGGAGGTTGTAAAAATCAACAAGATTGTGGTTGAAATGACAGACAATGTTAACGTGGGTGTGGATGAGGATGACATTGAGGTGCTCCTAGAGGTGATTCCTGAGAATTGACTGAGGTGTTGGAACTGAAACAGGAACACATAGCTGAAGAAAACCTCAGCAGGAGAAAAGGAAGAACCCCCAAGAAAATTCACAGTGAAGGGTTTAACCAAAGCTTTTTCAGACTTAATAAGCTCCTTAAAGTTTGAAAACATGGACCCTCAACACCAAAAGGTTTTCATTAATAGAGAGGAATGTTCATGATATTATTTACTCACCAGCAAATATATGATCAAACCACCATGGACATATTACTGAAAAGAGTGACACCTCCTCAGGAAGAGCCTAAAGTCCTTTAGGACAGCGGTTGCCAACCAGTGGTCCGTGAGGCCCGAAAGGTTGGTGACCACTCCTTTAGGAGGTATTCCAGAAGTAGGCATTGTTATCATAGGAGATGACAGCTCCATGTGTGTCATTGTTCCTGAAAACTTTCTAGTGGAACGAGATGTGGAAATAAGTGGAAGATGGTGACATTGAGATCCTGACCCTGTGTAGGCTAATGTGTATGTTTGTGTTTTTAACTAAAAAGTTTAAAAATAAAATTAAAAATAGCAAAAAGCTTATACAATAAGGATATAAAGAATATTTTTAGCCCTAACGGGTTTGGCTCAGTGGATAGAGCATCGGCCTGCAGACGGAAGGGTCCCAAGTTCGATTCCAGTCAAAGGGCATGTACCTTGGTTGCGGGCACATCCCCAGTAGGGGGTGTGCAGGAGGCAGCTGATTGATATTTCTCTCTTACCGATGTTTCTAACTCTATTCCTCTCCCTTCCTCTCTGTAAAAAAATCAATAAAATATATTTTAAAAATATTTTTATGTAGCTGTACAATGTGTTTGTGTTTTAAGCTAAGTGTCACAAAATAATTTTATAAAGTAAAAAAATTATAGTAAGCTAAAAATTTCTTATTGAAGAAAAATATTTTTAAGTTTGGTGTAGCCTAAGTGTGCAGTGTTTATAAAGTCTATGGTAGTGAAGACTTTCATGGTAAGTGCCCTATACAAGTGCACCATTTTATCTTTTATACTATATTTTAACTGTACTTTTTCTATGTTAGGTATGTTTAGTTGTATTATAATTGCCTACAGCAGCGGTCGCCAACCTTTTGGACCTCACAGACCACCAGTGGTCTGCAGACCACCGGTTGGCGACCACTGGCCTACAGTATTCAGTACAGTAACACGCTGTACAGGTTTGTAATCTAGGAACAATAGGCTATATACCATATAGCCTAGGTGTGTAGTAGGCTACACCATCTAGGTTTGTGTAAATGCACTCTGATGTTTGCAAAATGATGAAATCACCTAACGATACATTTCTCAGAATGTATCCCCATGTATCCGTTAAATGACTCATGATTGTTATGTTTATTTTAAATTAGCCAGTGTGTTTTTTAAAATATTTTTATTGATTTTAGATTCTAAGGGAGAGGGATAGATAGAAACATCAATGATGAGAGAGAATCATTGATTGGCTGCCCCTTGCACGCTCCCCACTGGGGACCGAACCCACAACCCAGGCATGTGCCCTTGGCCGGAATCGAACCCAGGACCCCCCAGTCCGTAGGCCGACACTCCATCCACTGAGCCAAACCGACCAGGGCAGCCAGTGTATTTTTGACAAATGTAAAAAGGACATAGAAATCTCTAATAGCCTTTAATTTGCACTGTCACACATGTTCTGTGTTTAGGGAACAGAGAACCCTTTCAGGGTTAAAGTTTGTATATCACTTCACATGATGTTTTTTTGTTAAAAATTGGAGAAGTATTCAAAGTTTTATAGAACTTTAATTACTTGGTTTAAATTTGCATCTCGCCCTAACTGGTTTGGCCCAGTGGATAGAGTGTCGGCCTGCGGACTGAAGGATCCCAGGTTCGATTCTGGTCAAGGGCATGTACCTTGGTTGCGGGCACATCCCCAGTAGGGGGTGTGCAAGAGGCAGCTGATTGATGGTTCTCTCTCATCAATGTTTCTAACTCTCTATCCCTCCCTCTTCCTCTCTGTAAAAATCAATAAAATATATATTTTAAAAAAAATTTGCATCTCAAGATGATCCAAAATGTAAATGAAATAGAACTTGTTTCATACTGGATTATATCTTTAACCTAAGTAACTAATGTATTATTTGAAAATAATTTTGAAAAATAAATCTACATTTATGGATTTTTCTCATTCCATTTACCTTCTAGAAATTACAATAGGTAATATTTTATCTTTTCCACAATAGCTTAATCTTTTTAAAAAATTATTTTACAGAGGTACTTGCTAGAAATATAAATTCCCAGGCCTTTAACCCTCCCCCCCCCCAAATTCTGATTAATTAGGTCTGGAGTGGAGCCTAGGAGTCTGCATTCTAACCAGCAACTCAAGTTATTCTCATGCAAGGGTTCTTAGGACTGCACTTTGAAAAATATTTATTTGCAATACTATGATGGCTTTATATCATAATTTCAACCAGGGATTGGGAAACTTTTTCTGTAAAGGGCCAGGTAGTAACTATTTTAGGCTTGTGAGCCATAAAATTTCTCTTGCAATTACTTAATTCAGCTTTGTATCATGAAAACAGCCATAATTAATACATAAGAAGTGTGGCTGTGTTCCAATAAAACTTCATTCCTGAACTTAAATTTGAATTTCATACAATTTTTATGTGCCATGAAATACAGTTTATACATGGATTTTCAACTGCATAGGAGGTTGGCACACCAAGCCCTGTGTTATTCAAGGGCCAACTGTTCTGTTCTTCGGTTTATTTTTTAACCATTTAAAAATGTATAAACTATTTACTTAGCTCATGGACTATACCAAAAACAGATGATGAGCTAGACATGGCCCACCAGCTATTTGCAGAGTGTGTTTCAGAGGCTATTGCATTCTCTTAGAGCAGTGGTTCTCAACCTTCTGGCCCTTTAAATACAGTTCCTCATGTTGTGACCCAACCATAAAATTGTTTTTGTTGCTACTTCATAACTGTAATGTTGCTATTGTTATGTATCGTAATGTAAATATCTGATATGCAGGATGGTCTTAGGCGACCCGTGAAAGGATCTTTCAACCGCCAAAGGGGTTGCGACCCACCGGTTGAGAACCGCTGTCTTAGAGTATATAAATAATAATCTATATATATAAAAGCCTAAGCGACCGTTATGATGGAACGATCGGTCACTATGATGTGCACTGACCACCAGGGGGCAGGCGCTCAAAGCAGGAGCTGCCCCCAGCCTGCAGTCCCTGATTGCCTGATTGGGCTGAGCCCCCAGGCTGGGATGGGGAACCAGGGGTGGGTGGCAGTAGACGCGGCCCCTTTCCCAGGGGCGCCAAGGGCCAGCTCCCTCCTTGGAGTGGCGGCCAACCTCCCGGGTCCCTCCCTGGGCAGGCAGGCCCCAATCGCCCGGGCTGGGACGGGGAACCGGGGATGGGTGGCAGCGGACACGGGCAGTGAGGGAAGGAGGAGAGAGGGCGGCGGGGAACCACGTGGTGGCAGTGTATGGGCAGCAAGGGAAGGAGTGAGGCGGGGAGGCAGGGAGGCGGGGAACCTCATCGGCCCTGATCTCCGGCCAGGCCTAGGTACCCCACCCATGTACAAATTTTGTGCACCAGGCCTCTAGTTTGTAGTATAATCTAAAAAGAACCGTATATATTTTATTTAAAATTTTTTTTTCATTTATTGATTTTAGAGGGAGGAAGGGAGAGACAGAGAAAGAGAAACATCAGTTTGTTCCACTTTTCTATGCATTCATTGGTTGATTCCTATATGTGCCCTGACCAGGAATCGGACCTGCAGCCTTGGTGTATGGGACAATGCTCTAACCAACTGAGCTACCCAGCCAGGGTTGTATATTATCTTATTGCATAAGACAGCTGTTTCAGGAGATAATTAAAGCCAAGGGAATAACTTTGGGACCCTCTGTTTTTTGACTTTTAGTTAGTTAAAAACTTGATTCTTCCTTTTGCTGTAGTGGGGCTCAGCTATATCCAGTTGCCCTCAAAATGCGATAGGTCTGCTGTTCCTCAGCATGGAAAGGGTATGTAGCTTCATCAGGTTCCTTCCATCCAGCTAATGCAAGAGATCTGGTTATCTTATTCTGCTCAGGAACTCTGGTGGACAATTATAGATGCCTTTGACTAATAAAGAAAAATGGGAAAATAGTGATACTTTAAAAATGAAGCTAATTTGGTATAAAGTGGTCAAAAAGTCAAATTGGGCTTGAGGTATGATAAAGAAGTTCTTGTAAGGAGAAAGTTGAGACTCACTGCTTGAGTTTTAAGGATTTTGATTAATACAATGAGGCATTAAAGCATAAGATGATCAAATGGGGTCAACGTTTCCCTATTGAACTCTTTAGTTCTTATGAACTTTATTTTAATTTATAAATTCTTTTTTGCCTTACTTACAGTAATGAGCTTTGAAGGACAGAGATCTTATGAAAAGATCTGCATTTTCTGAGATTTCATGGTCCTGCTTCTCAGAGGGCAGTAGTGACTTCAGCAATTTTGAGGCACACTTAAATCTACTTGGGTATAATTGCTGACTTTTTTTTTTTAAAGTACTCTGTGTCTAGATGTTCTGACCTATATAGATGAAAGTTCACTTAACCAAGAACCTATGATTCTATTTAATTTTTACCACTTGCTCCTTGACGATTTTATTTATTTATTTATTTTTTAAAAAATATATATTTTATTGATTTTTTACAGAGAGGGAGAGGGATAGAGAGTTAGAAACATGGATGAGAGAGAAACATCGATCAGCTGCCTCCTGCACACCACCTACTGGGGATGTGCCCGCAACCAAGGTACATGCCCGCAACCAAGGTACATGCCCTTGACCGGAATCGAACCTGGGACCCCTCAGTCCGCAGGCCGACGCTCTATCCACTGAGCCAAACCGGTCAGGGCTCCTTGACGATTTTAAAGTATCATTTATATAGGCTGTGGCACAAACTGGTTTCTAGTAATCACTAAACAAGTTTAAATGTGATTGTAGAATTAATGTTCAGATTATAGATGAAGCACAACTAGACTGACCTTATTGTCCTTACATTCTTTCTCTTTGCAGATTTTATTTCCTTCCCCAGTGAAATGTACATTTTGGTAGTCTTAGGTCACTTGATCTGTTATGGTCAGACTATATGACTAATCAACAGGCAACTCATAGAAAGGGGTTCTGGTCCCAGTGGGGTTACTCATTTTCTATGTAGAGTCTGGGAAAACCTGTTATCTTCCATTTACCTCCGATTCCTCATCTGGGAACCATGACAGCAGAATGATACTGATTCGTGAGAGATTGAGCACACATGTGTTTTAAACAAATAGGTACTCGAGTTTGCTTCAGCAATTCCACAGGTCTGAGATGGGGTCTGAGAGTCTGCATTTCTACCAACCTTCAGGTTGACGCTGCTGGGTATTGGATCACACTTTTTGAGTAGTGAGAGTAGTAGAAGAGGGCTTGTGTTCTCCATCTGGAATCTAAAAATAAGGAGGCTCTTGAAAGACAAGAATGGCAGCATGTTTTAAATGGATTGGTGAAAAAATATGATAACATAATTATAATCTTACTAGAGGCCCGGCGCATGAAATTTGTGCGCGGGTATGGTCCCTAGGCCTGGCCTGCAATCAGGGCCATCTTCCTCAGCTGCCCGCAGCTGGTCCCGCCCCCCACAGCCACCCACCCCCGATTCCCTGTTCGCCATTGGGTATTTGGTGCCTGTGGCCGGGGGAAGGGACCAAGAGGTCAGCTGTTCCCACCTGCTCACTGGCCTCGCCCTGCCACAGGTGGCCATCAGGTGATCGGAACCTGCCGGCCAGGGAAAGGGACCAAGAGATGGTCAGTGCGCCTCATAGTGACTAGTCCAGTAGTTGTTCTGGTCATTCTGCCATTAGGGTCAATTTGCATATTACCCTTTTATTATATAGGCTAGGTTACATCCCCAAGTAAAGACAGTCTATTCAGTAAATGGTGTTGGGAAAATTGGACAGATGATGCGCAAAAAATGAAACTTGACCACCATCTTACACCATACACAAGAATAAACTAAAAGTGGATTAAAGACTTAAATATAAGACTTGAAACCATAAAAATCCTAGAAGAAAACATGGGCAGTAAAATCTCGGACATTTCTCGTAGCAGTTTTTTTTCTGATCTCCTCAGGCAAGGCAAACAAAGGATAAAATAAATAAATGGGACTACTAAAAAGTTTGCACAGCAAAGGAAACATTAAAAAAAATGAAGAGACAGCCACTGAATGGGAGAATATATTTACCAATATATCTGATAAGGCATTAATGTCCAAAATTTATGAACTTATACAATTCAACACCAAATAAACAGTCCAATTAAAAAAATGGGCAAAGCACCTGAATAGATACTTCTCCAAAGAGGACACACAGATGGCTAATAAACATATGAAAAGATGCTCAATGTCACTAATAATTAGAAAATGCAAATTAAAACCACAATGAGATATCACCTCACACCTGTCAATGGCTATCATCAATAAATCAACAAACAATAAGTGTTGGTGAGGGTGTGGAGAAAAGGGAACCCTTTTGTACTGTTGATGGGAATGTAGATTGGTGCAGCCAAAGTGTAAAACAGTATGGAGTTTCCTCAAAAAATTAATGAAACTGCCTAATGACCCAGTGATTCCACTCTGGGGATATATCTGAAGCTACCCGAAATACTTAATTCAAAAGAATATATGCATCCCTATGTTCATTGCAGCATTATTTACAATAGCCAAGATTTGGAAGCAGCCCAAGTGCCCATCAGTAGATGAGTGGATAAAAAAGCTGTGGTACATGTACACAATGGATTACTTCTCGTCTGTATAAAAGAAAGAAATCTTACTTTTTGCGACAGCATGGATGGACCTGGAGAGTATTAAGCTAAGTGAAATAAGTCAGTCAGAGAAAACAGATACCATATAATTTCACTTATATGTGGAATCTAATGAACAAAATAAAGTAGAAACAGACTCATAGATACAGAAAACAGACTGACAGCTGTCAGAGGAAAGGGGGTTGGGGGCTGAACAAAGGTGAATTTTGGGATTAAGCAAAAACAACAACTCGTAGACACAACAACATGGTGATTACCAGAGGGAAAGGGGAGTCAGGGGAGGTAGAACAGGGTAAAGGGATAAACAGTGACTGAAAGAGACTTGACTTTGGGTGGCAAACACAATACAATATACAGATGTGTCAAAGTTCTACACTTGAAACCTATGTAAATTTATTAACCAGTGTCACCCCAGTAAATTCAATAAAAAAAAATAGACACCTCCCCAGGTTAACGAGCAACTTAGTTTTTCAACACCATCAACTTTTACTTTGACCTTGCCTTCTCTGCAATCGATGGCACTCACTGTTTGCATTATTTGACTCCCTTATGTTAGTCCATCTCTTATTGTTATTCAACTGTTTTATATGAGTATCTTGTGTCATTGCTTTAATGATAAAATCCTAGCACAGGGTTATGGCTTATGTTACCTTTATACTCTGTTCTAGTTACTACTGCTGCATAGCACATTGTTCCAAAAAAATGAAGAGACAGCCACTGAATGGGAGAATATATTTACCAATGGTTGGAAAAACAACCATTTTCTTTTTTCTTTTCACTCACAGATTCCTATGGACTTCACATAGTGGGGACAACTTTTCTTTACTCCACAATGTCTGGGGCCCTTGGTGGGAGATTTAAGACCTGGAGGTGGCTTGATTGCTGGAACCTAGAATCACCGAAGTGTCTTTATTTACATACAGGGTGGGGCAAAAGTAGGTTTACAGTTGTTCATATGGAAAATAATCTATATCCTATATAATAAAAGCCTAATGCCCTAACCGGTTTGGCTCAGTGGATAGAGCGTCAGCCTGTGGACTGAAAGGTCCCAGGTTTGATTCCAGTCAAGGGCATGTACCTTGGTTGCAGGCACATCCCCAGTAGGTGGTGTGCAGGAGGCAGCTGATCGATGTTTCTCTCTCATCAATGTTTCTAACTCTCTATTCCTCTCCCTTCCTCTCTCTGTAAAAAAATCAATAAAATATACTTTTTTAAAAAGTATATATCTTTAAAAAAAATAAAAATAAAAGCCTAATATGCTAAGTGTCCGGTTGGCCGCTCAGCCGTTCAATCAAAACACAATATGCTAATGATATGCTAAGGCGGCCTAACTGCTTGCTATGACATGCACTGAACACCAGGGGAAGATGCTCCAACCAGTAGTTAGCTTGCTGCTGGGGTCCGGCTGATCTGGACGGAGTGAGATGGACTGGATATGCCCTGGAGCCCTCCCGTGGTCCCTCAGCTGGCCAACCTCCTGTGTCCCTTTTGGCCCCGGTGGGGTCCCTTGGTCTGGCCTGCACACTCTCACAATCCGGGACTCCTCAGGGGATGTCAGAGAGCCGATTTTGGCCCGATCCCACAGGCCAGGTCGAGGGACCCCACTGGTGCACGAATTTGTGCACCGGGCCTCTAGAGTGTGTGTGTGTGTGTGTGTGTGTGTGTGTGTATGTATGTATATGTAAAAGCCTAAGTGACCGGCCGACTGGCCAGTCGCTATGATGCGCACTGACCACCAGGGGGCAGATGCTCAACACAGCAGCTGCCAAGCAACAGCAACTTTGCAGAGTGCCTTCTTGCACTCTGGGACCCCTTGGGGGATGTCAGACTGCTGGTTTCGGCCCAATCCCTTTAGGCCAGGCCGAGGGACCCCCCACCAATGCACAAATCCGTGCACAGGGCCTCTAGTACAAGAATAAACTGTTTCATGTACTCACACTTGTAAACCTATTTTTGTCACACCCTGTATTTAATAGTTGATCCTGGCTATCAGTTGGGATCTCAGCTGGGCTCTTGGCTAGAATACCCACATATGACCTATCCATGTGGTAACTTTATTGAGTTTCTTTGGGCTTCCTTATAGCATGGCAGCTTAGTTCCAAGAGCAAGTCCCAGGAGAACAGGTAGAGTAGTCTTCATAGTGACATTTCTACTGTACTTTTTTTGTTGAGTTGGTCAAATTTTAAGAGTGTCATGTGGGATGGGAGATACCTGGTGGTCTTTAGCAAATACATTCTTCCACAGTCCCCAACAACACTTAAAACAGTGTTGAACACACGTCATGAACTCAGGAAATATGATTGTGAATGAGTGACAATTTAAATACCCAGGTGGGTGAGGATGAAATTTAAAAAATTCGATTCCAGATGTGAACAGATTACCCCATTATACCCAAACAAATATACACCTTTGCCTTTTATAGTTTCTTCTCTTTACTCTCTCATTCTATTTTCAACATGGGAATCTATGAATTTATCATGTGGAACTAAACTTGTTAAGGTCTTTGCATCTATGTTGCTCTTAGCAGAGGTGGGGAATGTCTGGCCTGCCAAATCATTTGGTCTGGCCCTGCCAAGGCATTAGGGGAGTTAAATGTTTGACCAAATACTAGTATAGCAGGCTGATGTTTACGCTGATAATTTTGTATGGCCTGCAAATGATGTTATAAATACCCAAATGGCCCTTGGCAGAAAAAGGTTCCCCACCCCTGCTCTATTGGCATGTTTTTTTTCCTGTCCTCATCAAGTGGGCTGCCCACATCCTTCTTTGGGCCATGATGTGTTCTCTATCCAGCAACTGGCTAGTGTCTGATAGATTCAGTTAATGGGCTGGTGATCCACATGAGCACATTGAGATATGCAGCCAGGTTATGACTATATAAGCAGTTATTTTAAAGCTGTGTGTCACACTGGGGAATATCTGTGGCCAAACCAAAATGCGGACTCTCAGACTTGAGCTTTATGTGTATTTATCCTCATTCCATGACACCATCATATCAGTTAATTTATGTGGTGGGAGAAGCAAAATCAACCCAGCCTCCAAATGTGTAAGATGTTCAAGTATATTAGCCAAGTTACTCAAGTTTTCTAGATGACTGAGAACAATTTGTGAATAATTTTATTTCACTTTAAAAATAAAACTCAAATGTTGAGTTGTATTATTTTCCTTGATGAAAGATTGCCACACTTTGTTTTTTGTTTGTAAGAGTGAGTATATTAACTTTCCCCCCAATAGAACACAATAAATAAAAATTAATGAGGGAACTAGTATTTACTTATGGCTTCTATTTTTAAAAGGGTGACTTTTAAGTTTTTTAAAGTACTAAACATTTACTCTTATGGAGAAAATGTCATCCTGGCTAGTGTGGCTTGGTTGAGCATTGTCCTGTGCCCCAGGAGGTTGTTGGTTTGATTCGTGTTCGAGGGCTTGTTCCCTGGCAGGGGGTGTGCAGGAGGTAGCTGGTTGCTGTTCTCTCTCCCTTCCTCTTTTCTAAAAATCAAACTATTAAAAAAGAGAGAAAATGCAATTACATAGGTTTTCAATTATAAAATAACATTGTAGGCCTCCAGCATACTAGTATACTGGGACCCTCTGAAATTCCAAAAGCTAAAACTATTTTAATCAGGTCATTTTACACAATCTTCTCTAGCTCCGTTGTAGCTGTTTTCTGCTTATTCAACATGAGGCAAAATTTCAGTGGATAGAATTTCAGATTTTTAACTGCAGATTCTAGTGGTTGTCATGATTTTTTTTTAAAGGGGAAGTAGCCTCTGTGGCACTGGGATGAATGCTCCAAATAGACTGTGACTCCTGGCAGCGATTCCAAGTCTATTCTAGGTGTGGACGCCAGTGTTAACATGAGGCTGGTGCCCACATCCCAGGAGCTCTCCATTGCAGGGAGTAGTTAATAGTTTGAGATTTCAGGCCCCGTGGGCAAATACTAATTCATTTTGTTGAGCACTTTGATGCTTATTATTCAGAGACCCGCAATCATCTCTGATGAGACAAATTGCTTATAACTTGTAAAAGAAATACCTTCTCTGGGTTTGGTTTAGGACAGTTCCTTTTTTTCCTTCATCCCAACCCACCCTTTTCCCCTGAAGAAATGCAGCTGTCAGAGCAACTTGGAAGGGCTGAGTTGAACACCATGGACAGCGATGTGGATTCCTTGGCTTTCTCTCTGGCCATCCTCAACCCAGAGACTAGTGTGCTGCAGTGGTAGTGGCATGTTCATTCAGAGCACCTTGCAATCTTTGACTCCTCAAACGTGGGTCGAACTTTACTCTCCTAATATTCTTTTTCTGTCTCCCAGTACACATTCACTAAGTTGATTTTTACACAGCTGTGATGTAATACCCATATTTTCTTTTATTCTTTATGATCAGAATCTGCCAGCCCTAGAACTGAGCAACACTTCTTCTTGTGCCTACCTGGGACTTCTTGCTGAGGTCCCTCTGCTATCAGGAGGGCTTTGTGTCCTGAATGGTGTACCAGTTTGTGGCAATGTTTTTCTATTATGGGCAGTAAGAAAATGGAACAGCTCAGCTGATCTAGGTTGTCTTTTCTTTTCTTTTAAAATATATTTTATTGATTTTTTACAGAGAGGAAGGGAAAGGGATAGAGAGTTAGAAACATCGATGAGAGAGAAACATCGATCAGCTGCCTCCTGCACACCTCCTACTGGGGATGTGCCCCCAACCAAGATACATGCCCTTGACTGGAATCAAACCTGGGACCTTCCAGTCTGCAGGCTGGCGCTCTATCCACTGAGCCAAACCGGTTAGGGCTAGGCTGCCTTTTCTGTAAGTAGCATTTAAATATGTTCTTTGTAGGCAGATCCAAGACCCCTTTCATGCTTTGAAGGCACTGGTTGGTAATGTCAGAATGCTGTAACGCAGGTGATGAGAATGTAACCCCCCTCCCCCCGGTCACACAGAGAAGCAGTGTGTGTGGGATTGAGCTAGGAGCCTGGACACCTTGGATCTCTTCCTGGTTCAGTCACTTATGTGCCCCAAGTTGAAACCATCTCACCCTTTCTGAACCTTGTTATTTTCTGATCTGTAAAAGGGGTCAGGAGTGTTAGAGGAGCAACTGTGGTGTCTGTGCCCTCTGGCAGACGTTTTTCTGAACCTTGGACCCAGCTTTGGCATTTTAAGCAGGTTTGTTGGCATGAGACTGACTAGCAGCAGCAGGGAGAGAGGATCATGTCTGTCTCACTTGGCTTCTTCCCTGAGGACTCACAATCTGTTTTCTTTCCCCTGTAGCACCCAGTACCCTACCACTGCCCAACCAACGAGGGTTAACAGAATACTAGGCTTCTGACCCACCCATTACTTACTTACCCTTGGCCCCTGATGAAGATTTTTCTGCTGAAAAGGCCAGGGAGCCCGGGACCCCTGCCTCAGGGAGGCAAGTGGCCTCACAAACAGAATGATTAATGGGAGACTGAGTCCCTCTTAGACAGTAACTACATAACCTGGTTGGAAATTTGATTAGCATCTTCCAGATTTTACACATTGAGCAGGGAGTTATCACCAGCATGAGAGCCTGAGTTTGTGTTTATTATACAGTGACTTTGCTTTTTTAAACTATCAGGATTCTGCCAGGGAAAGACTTGGAAGTGGCAAGACACTGTGCTCTGCTACAGGACAGGATGTTCTAATAATGTAAAAGTTCCGCACATTTCCATCTAACACCCACACCCGAGAATCTTACGTGACTACTTCCTTGTTCTCCCTCATAATACAATTGCACCTATCTCCATGTACCCCTGTATCAGATGTGGGCCCCCAAAGAGGGGTGTAACCTTGGGTGAGGTAGCTCCCTTCAGACAAGGACAGTTTCTGGGGAGGGACTTGTGATCACTCAGCATCAGCACTCTGAGTGCCTCAGTCCTGAAGGGGCAGTCTGGGTGGCATACCACAGCACCCACCTCCGCAGTGAACCCAAACCAGCTGCAGCAGCATCACCTGGGAAATGTATCAACTTTAATGGCCTAAAATCAACTGAGTTTCCTTCAGTAGGTGAACAAACCATGGTATATCTACCTGTACCAAGGAAAGGACTGTTGATATATCCAACAACATGGGCAGTGTGGCTTAGATGGTTGGAGCGTTGTCCCGTATAGTGAAAAGGTCCTGGGTTCGATTCCCTGTCAGGGCTTGTGCAGGAGGCAACCAATCAATGTTACTCTCTATAAAATCAATGAAAGCCTGTCCTCGGTGAGGATTTAAAAAAAAAAGTACACTTAGTGAAAATCAGAATTCCCCTCATCCCCCAAGAACACTACTCTATGTTCTATGATTTCATTATATAAAAATGTAGAAAATGCAAATTGTAGTGACAGAAAACAGATCAGTGGTTGCTAGGGAATGGGCTAGAAGATGAGGGAGGGATGAATTATAAAGGAGCATGAGGAAATTTTGGGGGGTGATGAATATATTTCCAGGTCATGTTGTCTCGAGTGTATGCATATGTTAAAGCTCACCAAATTGTACACTTACAGATCAAGTTGTACACCAGTTATGACTAAGAGCTGTAAAAATTTAAGTGTGATCATTACTTGGGGAAAGGCAGAGGGACAGGTACTCATAGTCACATAAATGAATAAATAAGAAGGGCCAACATGGAATTCCAGGGGGAATTCTTTTTAAAAAAATATATTTTATTGATTTTTTTACAGAGGGGAAGAGAGAGGGATAGAGAGGTAGAAACATCGATGAGAGAGAAACATCGATCAGCTGCCTCCTGCACACTCCCTACTGGGGATATGCCCGCAACCAAGGTACATGTCCTTGACCGGAATCGAACCCGGGACCCTTCAGTCCGAAGGCCGACGCTCTATCCACTGAGCCAAGCCGGCCAGGGCTAGGGGGAATTCTTTTAAACTTTCTGATTGGCCACATGCTTGCCTCCTTGTGTTTCTGCAGATCTAATTTATATCCACTGTGATCAGCCCTCTCATAACTTGCCAGATCCAGACCCAGGATTCCGAGTAACCAGACCCCTCCCAAGTGAGTAGCCCAGCACTACCTCTGTCTGTAGAATGAGGGATATTCTTGTCCAACTGAAATAACTTCAGGCATTTCTACAATACCCTGGGGGGAGGTCAGCACCCTTCCCAGTGGACACAGACTGTAAAGCAGGGGTCCTCAAACTTTTAAAACAGGGGGCCAGTTCAGTGTCCGTCAGACCGTTGGCGGGCCGGACTATAGTTTAAAAAAAAACTATGAACAAATTCCTATGCACACAGCAGGCCGCAGTTTGAGGACCCCTGCTAAAGCAACGTGCATTTGAAATGAGAGGAACTGATGTCTAAAATCCCAGGAAACCAAGAAATGAGAGGAACTGATGTCTAAAATCCCAGGAAACCAAGAGTGTCGTTTTCTATTGTTACTAATATATAGAACTTATGTAATATATATATACATATATCTTTATTTTTTTTTTTTTTGAGGATATATATACATATATCTTTAAATACTAAACTCATTTTAATCCAATACATATATCTTTAAATACTAAACTCATTTTAATCCAACACATCTGAAGCCAGTGAGATTCAACCAAACCCAGGGGCTCAGGTCAGCTAAAATGCTTATTAGCTTAGACAAATGATTTTTTAGACCATGGTTTTCAAATTACCTGGGATTATTTCCATAGAAATACCATAGCACAAATTGCAAAGTATTCAGATGTCATAAGTAAGAAAGGAGGAACTGTTTTTAAATAGTGAAGGGCTAAAGTGACCATATGTATTGGATTTTCTGTAACTGATCCAATTCAGTATCTTTTTAGTCCACAAAGGCAGTTCATTGAAAATATTACCTAATGTGGTATCATAAGATCTCTATGTCTAGAATTAGACATGAAGATAGGCAACAGTATCTGAAAGAACATTGCTATAGGAGGGGTCAGAATTTCTGATTTCTTCCTAATTACCAAGAAACTCTCTTCAATAAAAGCAAGACCCTGTAAGATTACTGGTTCAGGAATCAGCTGGGCATGTTTCTGTCTTTCACTTTCCTAAAATAGGATATTTCCATTTAATGCCCTTTTTAACATTGTTTGCAGGTAGTTTTTATCGCGCACTAACAGGTGGTGCGGGCCATTTTTGCTAATTTTTTGCGCAAATGTCAATGTTCAGTAAAATTACGATAACTTTAGTTTACGTATTTATACGTTACCCGCATTCTACCGCTAGTCTATAAAAAACGTATCCCGCGTCTATAAAATACGTGTCCCTCGCTCTACTACCAGTCAACGTAAAACGTATAAATACGTTTCCCGCATACAATGTGTTAAAAAACAATCGCCAGAGTGCTGAGTTTTACATAAATTTTACATATTGGTATCTTAGGCTACTTTTTCTAACTGATAATCCATAGATGATTTGCGTCCTCGAAAGAACATACTCTATTAGAGAAAATAACCATTTCTAATCCTTTTACCTTCCCATTCCACAAGTATGCAGAAGGCTGTGATGAATCAATACCATATAAAATACTGACAAGTACCTGTATTTTGCAGGAAGGAGACTATAATTTCGGATTCCCTGGTGGAGGAAAACAAAACGCTCTGGTCTTGCTTCCAATGATGCAAGTGTGATTGTCAGTGTCTTCATGAGCTCCAGAGGTCACAGCACACTACCACGGACTCTCATGGCCCCTCGGATGATTGCTGAGGGGGACATAGGAGGCATCGCTCAAATCACCTCCTCTCTCTTCCTGGGCAGAGGCAGTGTGGCCTCCAACCGGCATCTCCTCCAGGCTCGTGGCATCACCTGCATTGTTAATGCTACGATTGAGATACCCAATTTCAACTGGCCCCAATTTGAATATGTTAAAGTGCCTCTGGCTGACATGCCTCATGCCCCCATTGGACTATACTTTGACACCGTGGCTGACAAGATCCATAGTGTGAGCAGGAAGCATGGGGCCACTTTGGTGCACTGTGCAGCAGGGGTGAGCCGCTCAGCCACTCTCTGCATTGCTTACCTGATGAAATTCCACAGTGTGTGCCTGCTGGAGGCATACAACTGGGTGAAAGCCCGGAGGCCTGTGATCAGGCCCAATGTAGGCTTCTGGAGGCAGCTGATAGACTA
This sequence comes from Myotis lucifugus, assembly GCF_000147115.1. Lineage (NCBI taxonomy): Eukaryota > Metazoa > Chordata > Mammalia > Chiroptera > Vespertilionidae > Myotis > Myotis lucifugus. The sequence continues at coordinate 452,186 of NW_005871572.1, read as the reverse complement.
CGAGCGCCAGCTTTTTGGGAAGTCGACAGTTAAAATGGTACAGACACCTTATGGCATAGTTCCAGACGTTTATGAGAAAGAGTCCCGACACCTGATGCCTTACTGGGGGATTTAATGCCACCAAAGCCTGCATCAGCAGCCCCTCAAGCAGTACCAGCATCTGCTACACAGTGTCTACTCCCCTCTTCACCTTTCTTTTCAAATGGTTGATTTTTTGGTTCTCCCTGAAGTGTTCAAGTTTATTTTAAGAGGTAGGAAGGAGGGGAGGAACATAAGGGGAATGCATACATTGCTAATAACATTTTTAAAACTAACATTTTGGAATAGTGTTTATGAAAATCTTTAGCTTTTAATCATTTTTAGTAATTTGAACAGTTTAATAAACTGGTTCTGCTCTATCTTGAATCCCATGCCTTTTGGCATCATGACAGGTGCAAGAGAAGCTCAGTGCAAAAATCACTTTGAGTCCTGTAGCTAATCCTGTAGAGACAAGCTTTGCCTAAGGCTGCTGACCACACAAGTGCTTAGGGAAGATTGATACCGGCTTCAGTCTCTACTGGATTAGCCCTCCTCTTTCCTTCCCTCTTTAGTAACTTTGTAAGGTAAAAAGAAAACACCTTTATTATTTAGCTGTTAAGTAATTATAACAAAATCTGCAAACACCCTCTTGGAATCAATGTGTCCCAGACTATATTATTTTTAATAAACCTGTCTGCTTAACATATTAGAATATTTACTAAGAACAATTTTAGGGTGTGTGTGTGTGTTGAATGGAAGAAAGATGCTCTCCAATAATTATGTTATCATATGGCTTCTGTGACAATAATGAACATTACTGAAAATAGATATCCAGCTGAATCATGTCAACATTTCACATCCTGGCAGATATCATTTACAGTGCTGGAACTGAAAAATAGCATAGCTAAGTGTACACTCTGACAAAAGGCAATTTTCAGTTGTCTCTTGGTAACTTTAAGTGCACCAAAGCAGTGAATTCTCCATCAAACAATTTGGTTTTTCACAAAAGGTGTGCCTTTGCTTGACTATTAACAAATGCCCTAAACCAAAACTTAATACAAGTGTTAAGCAAATAACAACAGCTTCCTCAACTGGCCCTAATAAATCTGACAACTCATCAGAGAGTGGTAGGTTAAGTAGTAATTATTCCATGTTCCTGGGAAGCCACTGGGCATTACCAGGTTGCCTTATTTTTAGATAGGGGAGCCACTAGTCACAGCACTGCTCTTTTTTACTCATTTGCTAGATAGGCTGTAGCTAGCTTATCTGTGGAATAATTTTCTAGAGTTTTGGTATATTTTGGTAAGAAGCCATGAATATAATGCCAGTGGCTGCATATTTATATAAATGGTATCTTCCAAATTTTACCTGGTCTGGGGTTTCCATCTAAATTCTACCTTTTCTTGTTTCATATCACTTGCCCACTCTAACAACCACATACATCATTATTGTCTAAATAGAAATATTCAAAAAAAGCTAATAGTTTCTCTATGGGAAATCAGAGGAACCATAAATGCTACATCAGGACATAATCAAAATCAATCAAAAGAACAAAACAATATTATGGCTATGGAGGCCATGGCTGCTTTAGTATGAAGGCAAACTAAGTCTAGTAGTCTCTAGATAAAGGTCCAAAATAATCATACTATAGTAAGAAAATATTTAGTGATACGTTCTTGGTAACTAAGGAAAATTTCCTGCAGAAATCCTGGCAAACACTACCACTGTGATAACTAAGAGCATTCTTAGCCCCAGGCAAGTTTAACATCTTTCTAATCTAAATGTCAGAGTTTATTAGGACCAGCTAATAAAGGAAAGTGTGTAACCTACAAGATGTTAGGGGAATTTTTGTAGCGATCCCCAGTGCAGGGCAAGCAGTTCAAATGTCTGTAACATAAAGACCCTATAATTTTCAAAGCTTAAGAACAGGAGTCATTAAAAGGCAAGTAGAAGGTATCTTTAAACAACAAAAAGTATGTATATGTACACAAAGTACTCAATTTAAAATACTCAACCTATGTAGAGTGCCATGGGAAAAATAAAGAATGGATAATATCCTAATATACCCACTTCTACCTTAAGCATATCGAGACAAAAATTAAACTTTGCCATAAAATTTTTAAAGGCAAAATACAATAAAAAAGCTTATTTCATGAAGCCGTCGGCATAATACACAGTATGGAAATAAGTAACCTTGGTTACTGTTTCCAGGGACACTGTTTCCAGGGACACTGGGCTCTTGGCTAACGAGCTGAGGTGAAGCTGAATACAATGTTGAGTCATTTCAATAAATGCATAAATCAACACAAATCCTTGGTGGTATCTAATAAAACATTTCTATTAAACAGATATGAAAGTAATGAATACTTTTCATAGCAAAGGCTTTTTGTTGGTGTTTTGCTGTATTTTCCTCCAGCATTTCCCATGGAGTGACTAAACCTACCATACTTAGTAAGGTCAGTAGTAATTATACATAGAATTTTATCTGAGGCATTCTGGAAGATATCTGGGAATGGGAACCAATCTAGTTAGCATACTTTAAAAAATGTTACTGATGTAGGCCACTGTGAAAATAATAATCCATATAGCATTTTCAAAAAAAAGTCTGAGCAATGTAAATTCTGTCAAACTGGGTGATATTCTTATAGCAAAGGTAGATTTTGTTATGGAATGTACAAGACCAATCAGAAGCCTGCTTGAATTTGGGTGCTATCTGAAACCCTAGGGGCTGCTTAGGCTGAATTGGAGCACAGAAGCCTCAGGAAAAGCCTGCTACAAACAGGTCCGCGTGTGTCGTTACTGGCACTCCGCTAGCCCCGTGGAGGGCAAAGACTCCGGAGGTAGTAACAATTCAGAGACAGCTGTCTCAGTCCTTAGCTGGAGATGGCATCAACTTCAGCAAATGAGGAAAACAGACTTACCTCATCAACACAAGCAGAAGCCTCGTCGACTGCTGTTCATGGAAATGTTCTCTACCTTTTCTGGAGAGGATGGAGGTAAAGATGTAAGATGAAACAAAACAATTCCTCAAGTTCTGCCCTGAGAAGGGAAAGTAATCTAGTTAATTATGTAAAGCAGCAATTATATTGGCAAAACCAAATTTTTCAGTTACAAATAACTAAGTCTTGGTCAGACAGCATAAGTCAGACAAAGTGAAACATAAAAGATTCAAAATCTCTTCATAAAGCACATAACACCTCAGAAATGTGTCCTAGATTGACATGTTCTTCCTAGGAATGACAGTCCTAACCACTTGGCTTTCCCGCCTGACTTGATGCATCAGTTTCAGTGGCAAAGGCAATCCCTACAATAACGTGAGCTTTTTCCTTCTAAAATTCAGTGCTGTTTTTGAATAATTTCCTTCCACTATTACTAAGTTCCATTACCTTTACCAAAATGCACATCACATTTGCCTCTCAAGGCCAGGAATTCCACCTTCTAACCCTAAATTTTCAGGTCTCTCACGTAGATCCTGCAAAGTCAGGCAGTACTGGTACATAGGCAGTCATTTTTTGAAATCTGGACAGAGACCACCGCAAAAAGATTTCATTCAGCTGCCTTTCCAAATCTTGTCTGAAAAAAATACCACGTACACAGTCATGAGGTAAAACAAAACAGGTTTTCAGCGAAGGCCCCTAACAGGAAGGATATTCTGATACTCAAGGTTTTGGGCCTCTGTCAAAATGAACATTCTCCACTGCAAAGTACCCCGGCATGTTTGAGAAAAAGTCTTCTTGAAAGTTGAGTTTTAGAAATGAATGCAAGGAGAAGAGAATTGGTTAATTGGTTCAGTTGCATCAGCAAAGTTGGTAAATCTGCCCTTACCTACCTGCCCTTGTTCAATGGAGACAGATTTTTTTCTAGAAAAAGAACATCAGTTTAATCACAATTTCCCCTCTTTATTCATTTCAAATAACACACTAAATGCAGATAAATGCACTCTACTTCACAGGACAATAAGTGTTCTAGATATAAATAAGCTCTGGCTCAACACATTCTTGCCAATTCCAGTCCTACAACAATTTATTTTTCTTCAAGTGACAATTCTTCACAGTTTCAATACTGCAGCAGCAAATTATTGTGGTCCATATTTGAAAACATCTTGAACTAGTGGTAAGTTAGCAACTTCTGGTGCCACATGCAGTTTGGGTAGGGCAATTTCACCACAAATCCCAAAGACGCAGTGGGAACCAGGGGACAGAGGTCCTCTGTGGGAATGACTAGGAACTTCCGAAGCTTTTCCCCGCCCACCTCTTGGGGAATTCTTCATATAAATTCATAGAGGTGAACTTTGCAGTACTTGCATCCTGTCCATTGGTCCCTGTCATCCATGGGTGTGATGAAAAACAACAAAAACAACCCAGTTGGTACTTCATAGAGGAGCTTTTCAGAGCAAATCAGGCAGGATGAGGCCAGGAGGTTTTGGTTCAACACAATTGATCCAGAAGTTGGCACAGCTGGCATGATACTGGTGTCCACCATATGCCAGCTTGAAATTATCTGTGTCTGAGTTGAATGCCTGCCGGAAATAAACAGACATGTGCATTAAGTCAGGCTTCTTCTGCTCCTAAGAGCTGAGCAGCAACCAGCATGCACACTTCAAGTCACAGAGGCCAAGGCCAAGCTGGCACATGTACAAAAGCTGAGCAGGTAGCTACAGAAATTCAGGTGAGAAAGTTTTTGCCACTAATTAAAGGTATAAAAGTATCTTTACCATTAAACCCAGTTTCAGCAAAAGAAGGCCAAATCTGTCATAGAAAAGGCAGAGTCTAGGGGATTGGGAGGAGGGTGTCATGATATGGGGAACTAACATAGCCAAGGGCTGTGGCTAATTTTTATCCCTCATTATGCTGAAGGAATAAAGGCTGGCATCTAATCCCTTAACTTTCTGTGGCTAATTACCATCCTATCATGAAAGAAAACAAAAGATTATAAACTCTTAGGGTCTAATGCCATTGGAAGCTGGTAATAGAATCAACATAATTAAAAAGTCCAAATTGGGACTGGGTTCATAAAAAATGAAGATATTAAACACATAAGAATTATTTCTGGATAAGTAAGGCTTACAGCTGAGTTACATCTAGCCAATCCTAACCACACCATGTCCCGGGGTGCTTTTTAAAGCATTACAAATAAATGAAACTCTAAAACCCAAACAATTTGTGTGTGTGTTTTTTTGTCCGAAAATGGTCAAATCCTGAAGTTCTTTGATCTCACTATGTGTCACTATAGCTTCCAGTCTTTCAGAAGCTGCTCATTCTGTTACCCTACCCATCACAGAGAAAAATAACCACACCACCAGAAGCCAATCATGAGATACATGCATGCAAACAAGATGGAAGTGGATCTACACAGTTAGTTGATTAAATCAAACATTATGGGAACAAAGGTGACTCAGTAAAGATTCATGATTGGAATGGGTCAGGATGCCAGTGGAATCATTTGATTTGCCTTCCACACTGAAAATTAAGATGTAGATGCTAAGATAATGTGTAACTGGTTCATACTTTTTTAGGATGTTCCTCTGCAGGCTTCTCTTCTTTCTGAAATAACGTTGAAACCATAAGGTCAACAAAATTCCCAGAACAGAGCCTCTTGCCTGCAAACAAATCCTTGCGGGTAACCTGTTCTCTACTACCCCACTGTGCACAGGGTGCTGCTGGCACAATGCAAAAGCTCGCTTCCTAGAAAGGGAAGAACGGCACGCGCTCCATCGACAGTTTCCCCACTGCTTTTCTGAAAATACGTCTATTTCTCTGGTCAGATTTCAGGGCTTTCATAAAATCCCAGCCACCTGGGCACGGCCCTTGTAGTGAAGTGGTCTAAATGGAGTTGTCCCCCAGGTCATGTTAGGAAAGCACTTTGCCATCTGCTGGGGAAGGCGTGGGACTTACCCGGCTCCTAGAGTCCACGTTTAACAGGCACACCCCACAAGCAAGTTCCTGAGCATTTTTAATACCAGGCCGCAGCATACAAGAGGAAAAATCCAGTGAATTTTCATCAGGCTGTGAAAACAAGACAAATGGGTGAGAACCTGGCAATTCCAAATGCTGTTAGCTTCCCTCCAATGATTACCCATCCCCAATAGGTCCAACAGCAAATTAGGTAAGCTCTCTAATACCACCAATACAATCATTCCATTTCCCAAACATTGACTGAGTACCTGCATGTTCCAGTAGGGATGCTAGCACGAGGAAAAAAACCGGTCCCTGTCCTCTGAACTCAGTGTAGGGTGGGGGCCAGGTGGGTCTCAGGCAACACAGGTGATGAAAGCCCTACTAGGGGTAAGTACGGAGTGACAGGGCACACGGGGCGGGGGACTGACTCCAACCCCAGGGGAAAGCAGCCTGATGGCAGAGATATCTTCCCAGAACTTAGAAACAACTTGGCTGAGTCCTCATGGACATACTACGCTCGGTGAAGGGGATGGAATGGATGAGTAGGGAGGGAAGGATGCTTATTCTATGTAGAACAAGCAGGCCAGGCAAAGGATCTCAGCAAAAGACTGGGTATGGGGGGAAGTCTAGGGGTTGGGAGCCAAGCTTATGAAAGAGGTAAGAGATGGAACTGGAATATGAGGCCTAAAGGAAAATATGGGGTTGAGGCTTTATCCTGGGAAGCCGTTAGGGTTCTAATTGGATCATGACAATTCTGGTTGCAGTGTAGGCAGTGAATTAGGGGAGGCAATCTTCAAAGTATGGGCCTCCCAAGGCTGTTGTAGCACTCCAGGACCCAGACATGGAAGGTCTGAACTAAGGTAGCAACAGTGGGGAGTGGAGAGCAATGGGCACATGAAAAACCTAGTAAGGCAGTAGAGTCAACAGGACTGGGTGACCTTTAGTGTGCAAGGAGCGGGGAGGCATAGGCAACTGAGAGATTCACCAAAATAAGGTACATGAGAGCAGACCAGGGTTGGGAATGGAGGATGGCAGGAGAAGAGCTCAGTTTGAGCTGCCTATGGGACAGCCAAGTTCTGACGTTATATAAGCAGGCAGATGGATATACAGTCCTAGTGTTCGAGGGGGAGAGACCTGGAAGTTACCAGCTAGTAAGTAGACCCCTGCCCTGGCTGGTTTGGCTCAGTGGATAGAGCATCAGCCTGCTGACTGAAGGGTCCAGGGTTTAATTCCGGTCAAGGGCACATGCCTGGGTTATGGGCTCAATCCCCAGTAGGGGGTGTGAAGAAGGCAGCCAATCAATGATTTTCTCTCATCATTGATGTTTCTATCTCTCTCTTCTTCTCTGAAATCAATAAAAAATATATTTAAATAAATCACAAAGGCTTGAACTAAAATTTAAAAAAAATAAGTAGAGCTCTTACTTGTGCTAAGCACCACATTAAGGTCTTTACATGCATCATCTAATTTATTCTTTACAACAAATCTATGAACTATGGAGAGTGTAGCCTAATGATTAAAAGGGCAGGTCCCCAACTTTAGAAAGCTGTTAATTTCTTTAAAAAAAATTTATTGATTTTTTAGAGAGGAAGGGAGAGGGCTAGAGAGTTTAGAAACATCGATGAGAGAGAAACATGCATCAGCTGCCTCCTGCACACCCCCTACTGGGCCCGCAACCAAGGTACATGCCCTCGACCGGAATAGAACCTGGGACCTTTCAGTCCGCAGGCCGACGCTCCATTCACTGAGCCAAACCGGTTAGGGCAGCTGTTAATTTCTTAAGAGTTAAAATATATATCTACTATACGAACTTGCAATTCCACTCTTATTTATCCAAGAGAAATGAAAACCTGTTAACAAAAAGTGTTGCACAAAAAGTGTTCATAGCAGCTCTTTTCATATTAGCCCAAATTGGAATTAGCATGTCTATAAACAATAAAATGGATTAAAAAGAAACATGATATATTAATACAATGGAATATTACTCAGTGATAAAAAAAAGATCAAATTGGCATACAACAACACAGATAAATTTTTACAATATGCTAAGCAAAAGAAGACAGACACAAGAACATATATACTACATAAGTTCATTTATATAAAGTTCTAAAACAAGTACATCTTTGGTGATAGAAATCACTGGATGTTTTGGAATCAGATCAGGGGACTGACTGGGAAGGGGCAAGAAAGAACTTTAGAGGTTGATGAAAATACTCCATATATTGATGGGGGTAGGATACATTGCTGTATGCATTTGTCAAAACTGATCTAACGATACATTTAAGATCTGTGCATTTCATTTTATGTAAATTATTCCTCAACTAAGAAAAACATTTGAATAACAACGAAAAGAAATAAAAAACCCAAATCCAACACCAAAGCAAAATAATGATTCAGGCCATCTTAAATAAAACATCATTTACTTTAATTTGGAAGTATTTCATGCATTTATTAAGATTTTTAAAAAGTTATATTATACACTGACAAGTCCCAGAGCCAGACTGGGATATACAATCCTCAATCTTTAGCCAATGATGAACCGCTAAAATGATGCCCAAAAAGAAGGCTTTGGTAGTAATTACTGTTCACAAGTATTCTCATTCTCCTTCCCTTAAATTAGCCATCACTGTGCAACCTGCCATGGTCAATAGACTGTGAGCACAAGTTCCGTGTGTCACTTCTGGAAGGAAGCCTTTAAGACCAACGTGCTATTTGTGATGTTCCCTTTACCTTCCCATGGTGACCAGCTATATTCCACATGGTGGAGGGTCTGTCAGCTTAGGTTCCTGAATGAAAAGGACACAGCACAGAGATCCTCCAACTTGAGACAGGCATGTTAGCAGGAACAATAAATAAAGCTTTGTTGTCTTACATCGCTAAGATCAGGGAGGGGTCTGGTTTGTTAACTGCAGCATAACGTAGACTAATTTGACTGATACAAAGAGTGATCTAGTCACAGATTCAACAAACAATTCCAGACTTTTGGTTTGGGTTACAATGTAACCATTCTTGGCCAATTGTGTAATTTCCCCTATTGCCACTATAACAAATTAACACAAATTTAGTCACTTAAAACAACATATACTTATTCTCTAAAAGTTCTGGAGGTCAGAATTCTAAAATGGCTTTGCAATGCTGCATTCCCTCTAGAAATTCTGGGGGAGAATCTACTTCTTTACCTTTTCCCATTTGTAGAGCATGCCTATATATTCCTTAGAATCGAGGGCCTAGAATCAGTGATGGCGAACCTATGACACGCGTGTCAGAGGTGACATGCGAACTCATTTTTTGGTTGATTTTTCTTTGTTAAATGGCATTTAAATATATAAAATAAATATAAAAAAATATAAGTCTTTGTTTTACTATGGTTGCAAATATCAAAAAATTTCTATATGTGACACGGCACCAGAGTTAAGTTAGGGTTTTTCAAAATGCTGACACGCCGAGCTCAAAAGGTTCACCATCACTGACCTAGATCATGGTCCCATCTTCCATCTTCAAAGCCAATAGCACAGCACCTGCCAATTTTTCTCGGCTTCGATTGTCATGTGTCTTTTTCTCATTCTCACTCTCCTTGGTTCCTCTCAGAAGGATCCTTATGATGGCACTGGGCCACCCAGATTATCCAGGGTAAATTCCCCATCAGAAGATCCTTAACTCAATCCCATCTGTAAAGTCCCTTTTACCACTTAACGTAACAAATTCACAAGTTCTGGGGACTAGGACGTGGGCATCTTTGGGGGGAGGGCATTCTTCTACCAACCACATCCACCTTGTCAACAGAGGACAGCCATGCAGAACATGATAAAGGTTCTGTCTCACAACACTGTGTAGACTGGCAAGATAAAATGCCATCATTATTAAAAATAAACTTCTGATATGCCACAGCAAGAGGAAGTAAATACTCAAATTCACTGCTTTTTTTCGCGTGGAAAAGCACAAAAGAACATGTGTTATACTGTGGAATCAAAGAGCCTGTGTGATCTTCAGTTGACTGGAGGCTAGGAGAGTAACAGCCCTATTTTTTTCCCGATAGATTTTATATGGCAGAGATGGACGAGTTTTGTTTTACAGGACCGAGTCTTTGTTCCAAACCTACTAATTTTAACCCATATCCATGAGATAGAACCTTAGATACTAGTAACAATTCACTTGTCTCACTAAAATAAATGTGTTTTGTTTTTTTGAATACTCATCCGAGGATATTTTCCCATTGATTTTTTTAGGGAGAGGAGAAGAGAGAGGGAAAGACAGAAATATCAATGTGAGAGAAACACATCGGTTGGTTGCCTCCTGCATGAGCCTTGAGGACCCGGGAGGAGCCTGCAACCGAGGTACATGCCCTTGACAGAATCATATCTGGGACCCTTTGGTCCGCAGGCTGATGCTCTATCCACTGAGCCAAACAGGCTAGGGCTAAAATAGATGATTTTTACTTCTGAGTTCCTGCAGTCTGTGCTTAGAGGAGATATGCTTCTACCACAAGAGGGAGTTTGAGTCCATGGATCAAGAGCATGTATAAAAGGAAAAGGGACTATAAAACTTTGCTAGTATAACTTCTAACTTAAGATTAAGGAGCTACGACTTGGAGTTTAAAAGTGTGTGCTCTGCTTTTCTTAGCCCAAACATCATGACTGCAATGCAGCACTTCTGGGACATCTTCGCTAGAGAAAAGTAACAGCTGTCTTTTGATGGGAATAATTTCATGGAATCTTCATGGGAAGAAACAAGTGTTTGTTTTTAGCATCTCTTCAGCTGGGACTAACACAATAGGAAGCATAAAGGATTTTTAAAGGATGATGTGCTTTCAAATCCCACATTTGTCAGTTTTAGGCAAGTTTCGTCTCTGAGCCCCAATTTCTTCACCTGTAAAAATGGGGATTATACTACTGACCTCATGAAGCTGTTACCAGGATTAAATGAGAACAAATGTAAAGCATATAGTGCAATACCTGGCAGCTTCGAGGTGCAAAATACTGTTCCATCAGTATTACCGAAATCAGAGAGCTGACTGGGGCAATTTGGCTCCCTAAGGAACTTAAAATTCTACCTAAAATGAATCAATGATGCAGAGGTAAAAGATTCCTATGCAATCTGAATCACGCCTCTAATTTTAGTAATGATTTCGCTGCTTTGAGCCTCAACCCAGAGTCCTTGCAGTGGGTAGAGTTTTCTTCCAACTGAACTGAACTACACAGATGTTGGTCTGTGCCACTCATATTTATACATCTATGTTCAGAGCAGTAGCTTCTTCATGACAATCCACACCTTACACTTCCTCTGTGGAATGCATCCTATTCTCCATGCAGTGGGCAGTTCAAGTTAAGTGTTATAGGCCAGGACCTACCAGTTATCAAGAGGAAACGATGTGGTATAACTCAGGAAAAGTATCTGAGCAGAGGATGACTGCTTTTCTGTCATAGCTAACCTGGTGACAAAAGCAATGGTAACTGGGAAAGCACGGGAGATTAGAGAAATGAACACTCAGTGGTCTCACATACACCTGCAATGCATCCCTGTGTTGTCTAGCTGCAGACTAATACCTATAACCTTACCTGGTGTCTAGAAAAAGCCAGGTAAGCTCGCTCTCTAGACATGGATGCCAAAAATGATGTTCCTAATGGGGCTTTGAAGGAGAGGGCACAAATGCCTAGCCACTCACCCCATTTTCCTGACAACTGGCCACCCTGAGGGATTTACAACTATGGAACAGAATGGGCAAGACCTTGGCAAACTGAGCAGAGAGGCGCTGATGAACTACAGAGTTAAGGATGCAAAGGTAATACACTGAACTCCATGGTGAACAACTGGCAACACTTCTCTATCCCACAACCTCACAGGTACCCTCACATACATCATTAGCCAAACAACTTCATTTGTAGCTGGAGCTTTGAAATATTTAAAAACCCGTTTCATCACCTAAACACAACCCTATTACCACTCTGGCAAATTTCCTTCCATCTCTGTAGTAACAGTTCTGTGTTATTTCAAACTTTGTGCTCTTTAAAAAATGGTTGCGTAACATCCTAGTACGAAGAGCCATACAAATCTGACTAATCCTCTAGCTTTGGACTTTCAGGTTATTTCCAATTTTTCACTTTTACAGAGAACAACTTGTACATTTAACTTGCTTCTTTCTGAAAGTTTGTATTTAGAACTGCTGCCTTAGGAAGTTTTCCTAAAAGTGGAATTACTCAATCACTGAATGTTTGTAAGGCCTTTGTTTCACTCAACTCTTACTGGTTATCTATGCAGTGCCTGGCACTGTGCTCAGAATGATAACAAAAGATAGACAAACTGTGGTCTTGGTCCCCGTCCTCAAGGAGTTCACAGGCTGAGGGAAAGCATATTGCCAAACACGTCTGTCATAGGGTGGTACCAATTTATATTTCCTAATACATTTCCTAAGGAATAGTCACATTGTACCACATCAACACTGTTAGGATTCAAATAAACCAAACAAAAGGGTGTCTGGAATGACTTCTGGGGGAAATGATGCAGAGTTCAGAAGGTAAAGCAGTCTAACAGAGAGAGGCAGGGCGGTCCGAGAGACGGAAAGGACCTAGACACTGAGCTAAGGAGTTTAAACTGATCCTGAAGACACGGAGAGGCACTGTGGGGTTTTAAAGGGTACTTAGTAACACAATCGGATTTACATTTTAGAAAGAAATGTCTAGTAGTGGTGTGCAGAAGATATTGGTAAGGTAGAAAACAAATTAACCAGTAACTCTATGCGGTCAGAAGTAAAAAAGATCTGAATGGTTTAATACATTTAAAAAAGTGAATTTTTGCCCTAGCCATTGGGCTCAGTGGATACAGCGTCGGCCTGCGGACCGAAAGGTCGTGGGTTTGATTCAGTCAAGGGCATATACCTCGGTTGCAGGCTCCTCCCCAGCCCGGGCGCACTGCAGGAGGCAACCAATGGAAGAGTTTTTCTCACATCAATATTTCTCTCTGTCTTTTCCTCTCTCTTCCACTCTCTAAAAATCAATGGAAAAATATCAAGTGAGGATAAAAAAAAAAAGTGAGTTTTCCATTTCTTTATTTTCTAACTATTATTAATATGGATTTTAAGAATGCCACCTCTTGAATTCAGATTTCTAGAAGTATTTCATATCACCAAATAAATGTAACTTATCTTATTTTCAAATATTTATACTTCATTTCTTATTGAATTGGTCAAAATAGTATTTTAAAAAAATAATTACCCAAACTGTATGATTTTAGGTTATAAATTGAAAAATGGTCCAAAGGAACAATAGAGATTTTGGAAATGATTTAAGCTCTTTAAGAATTTAGTATTACAAACAAAAGCAATATAATACTGGGGAGAGGATTTGCTGTTTAAGACACATTGTCTGGGGTTAGGGTTAGAAATGCTAAGGAAGGAACTCAAACTAATGCTTTGCAAAATACACATATATGTATATGATTTAAGAGGATGGGTTAAGAATGAATGTTTTCCAGAAGCTAACCTGGTACTATTCAACCAATTGCACAAATGTTCTGTCCTTCCTTTAACATAATATGATACATACCAGTAGGCACCTTCATCTTCCAATAAGTGTCGTCATAGGAATGTACACTCTGCTTTACAACTTAGGTTTCTGGAAAGGAAAGCAGCTTGAATTGTCGAATGGGCTTACCGTGAGTGTGGCAAGTGACATGAAGCCGATGAGGTTATTCCACACTTTATCGATGTCCTTAAGCAACTGCTGCAGCTTCTCACTGCACACTGCGGTGGCTTTTATCCCCAACTCCACACGTTTGGTCACCCTGTACACTTCAACAACACCTGACGGGGTGAGAGCGTAGAGAGTTAGGTGCTGGAAGTGTATCAAGAGCAGTACTGCTTGCTGTTATCTTAGTTGGAAAAAAGGACTATATCTGGACAGAGGTGAATGTACTATCTCTTAGGACCAACCATCTCTCAATGCTTCAGTTTCACTGACTGGTAAGAGCATAAACTCTAGAGCTACTCTGCTTGGATTCAAATCCCAGCTCTGTCACTTACTAGCTGTGTAACTTTGGGCAAGTCACATAACCTCTCTATGCATCAATTTCCTCATCTGTAAAACTGGGTTAATAATAGCACCTCCACAAAGGATGGTTGAAGGGATTAAATTGGTTAATGCTATAAAAGGCTTAGAACAGTGTCCGTAGAACAGTAGGTATTATGCAAGTATTAACTTGTTTTTTTCTCGACTTTTTAGTCCATCTGTTTGAATTTGGGAAATACCATTAAACTTGCTGAAAATGGGAATATTAAAAGTTTAAAAAACTCTGAATGTCAATATCATTACAAACTAATTAAGAACTATCTTACTCCTATAATGCCCACTGATTTACACTCTGCGGTTTCATGTATCGTTTATACACTTAACAGAATTCAGAACAGTTCTTTTCCTATGGTTTCTGAGTACGGATGATAGGTGCCAAGTATCTCTGCATTCTAAGGAGAGGCACCAGACACATCCGCAACCCTTACCCCAGCTTCTACGAGAGAGAACTGGAGGACCCCTGGGGGGTCTTCAGTGGTATGCCATCAGCCCTATGGCTTGTCCTCTTCCTTTCCTAGGGGAAGGGCAGGAATTACTGTCTACCCTACGCCAAGTGAGGGGACCTCTAAGACAATCTTTCATAGATACCAGGAAAGTATTCGAAGGAGAGGCAGCCCTGGCGAACATCTGTTTATGCAGAATTGTGCCTGTCTGGGTGGGAAAGAGGAACTAGAGTGAGGGGGCAGGAGCAAAGGAGAAACCACATCCCTTCACTATCCATTCACCCAGCAAATATACTTCAGTGACTACTATGTGTCAGGCACTAATCTAGCTGTTGGAGAAACAGCAGTGAACAAAACAGGCCAAAATCCTTCCCTACTTGGAGGTTCCTTATAGTGGAGGGAGACAGGTAATAAACAAGAACGATAAGTAAAATACACAAGATGTTAAAGGAGATAAGGCTAGGGAGAAAATCAAGCAGAGAAAGGGACAGGAAGTGCCAGGGTGGACAGAGGGGATACAGTGGAGTAAGGGGGGCCAGGGAAGACCTCAGTTAGAAGGTGACATGTGAGTGAAGATCTGAAAAAGATTAGGCTCCAGTGCCTGTAGCTCTTGGTCACAGGCTAAGCCTGAGCTTGGGGCAGGAGGAACACTGAATAAACAGAGATTGAGGTTTCAGGTTGGACTGGGATTTTTAATAGCTGAAGGTGGCCAGGAAGTTAAGGAATCGGTGATACTATTAAGGGGTAGAGAAACGAACTGACAGAGCAAAGACAGGCATTGACTGGAGACCCAATGATTTCATTCTAATGCATCACCTTGTTCAGATTCCTTGATAAACCAGTAATACAGATATAATTTTACATTGTTGCTATTATAACAAGGACTGGCAAGTGTGGCCATAGAGATCTTAAGTCAAATAGTCAAATAATGATGTTTGCCAATGACATATCTACAAATGCAGATGCTACTTAATAAAGCCATATGTAACTTGAGAGACCTAAATTAAACTACTTAACATAAGGGAAAACTGAAAATATTTCAAAGTGTCATGATTTTTGAATAAGTAAAGTATAAAAGAACATACCTAATAAATATTCCATGCCTTGAGCTGACTGAATTACTTCTGTGCACACAGAACTACTACTGATTCCATTTAAGGTATCATTTGCTTTCTTAATGACCTACAAGAAATGAAATCACATCACCTTACATAATCAAGAAAAGTCATTGCAAATCAAATTACTATTAGTAGAAAACCCAAGCCAAGAGGTGTGAAAAAGCATGACTAACTGATGTATGTATGTAACTATGCTAAAACAAACCTGAGAATTTAATTTTAACCTTGGAGAAACAACCCTCCATTTCTTTGGAAGTGGAAAGATAGAGGTTCTTTAGCTAAAATATTAATTTAGGCAGAGTTAATGATATCAGTTGTTATTTCTTAAACACAGTGACAGATGAGGGCACCACTGAGCCAAACCAGTTAGGGCAGTTGTTATTTCTTAAACACAGTGACAGATGAGGGCACAACTGACAAATGAGCCAGTGTATGCTATTACAAATGTAAAAGAAGCCTCACTTAAGATGTATGACTTTTTCCCGGCCAGTGTGGCTCAGTGATTGAGCATTAATCTATGAACCAGGAGGTCATGGTTCGATTCCCAGTCAGGACACATGCCCAGGTTGTGGACTTGATCCCCGGGAGGGGGGTGCAGGAGGCAGCTGATTAATGATTCTCTCTCATCACTGATGTTTCTCTCTCTCTCTCTCTCTCTCTCTCTCTCTCTCTCTCTCTCTCTCTCTCTTTCCTCTATCTGGAATCAATAAAAATATGTATTTTAAAAAAAAAGATGTATGACTTTCCACAAAGCTTCACTTTGCACAAGGCAATCAAGGTAGGGCTCTCTTTAATTTTGCCTTTGTCCATTCAAAAGAACTAAAGAGGAAGCAAAATGATACAAGACAGAGCTTACATATAGGTGAACACCACAAAAGTGATATACTCACTTCTAGGGCACTCCCCAGGCACCTCTGCCATTCATATGCATATCTCTCATTCTCCTGTGAATTTCATAAAAAGAACTGAGTTAAAAGGGCAAGTCTGGAATCCTCTATTTATAACTGTCAATCCAGAAGGCACTGGAAGATTTTCCTTTTTTATTAAAATCACTCTAGTTCAAGTACAGTTTCTCTTACGAACCCACTAATGACTATTTTAAATTATTAATAAATGTAACTTCAAAGCACATGTCTTATGGATCTGAGGACAATGTTTTGTGACTGCTCCCCTCTGCAAATGTCGCCTCATTTTTCTAGTGATAGCATAAACTTCTTCACCGGTACTCACCACACAGGTGTCTAGTACAAGAGCCCATGTCAAATCACTGGCTTTCCACAGTTACAATTCTGTGTGAGTGTGTGTGTACATGCATATCTGCATGTCTATGACGACAGGAGTGGGGGGAGAATGGTTAAGGGTTGGCTGTACGAGGAAGACAGTATGGGATTAAGGTACAGGAAACATAGAAGATTCGTAACATTTTCCTCTTCTCCAATATTGATGTTTTAACATTCACTAAAATGATAAAATCTAAGTGTTCAAAAGAATTTCCTTAAACGTGACCCCCTTGTGCAGTCCTATGAATAATTTTGGTTTTCAGGTCACTACCTACTTTCAGTGCCTGCCATATCTGGGAGGTATTTTCATCCAGGGCTAATGTCACCATTCTCTCGCTTTAGTTGCATATTTTATGTCTGGTGCCTTGCGTCTCTCTGCCCCTTGTGTCACACAGGAAAGCTGCAAGCCTTTTTTCTCCAGGCCCTCCGTGCTCAGCTGGTCCTTTACCTGACCCCTGTGAACACTACCCCGCTCACCTCCACCTCTCCTGTCAGATCTTTGTACTTGTCACGGATGACAGGCAGAGCGGGCTTCTCACTCAGAGTGTTGGAACGGTCTCTGAAAGGCTGCTCCAAAGCCGGAGAAGGAGAAGAATGGCTTATTTCTTTATCACCAAGGCTCAGACTCCTCTTGTGTGATCCTGGGAGTAGATGGCACAGTTAAAGGTTTTGATTGCTCAGCTTAGTGCAAGCCGAGGCTCTTGCTAACGTGACCTCTTCTGCAGATGTTTATGTCATGAGACATTCAGAAATACCAACCTCATTCATTCTGTCTGGCAAGCTACATGTTGAATCCTTTCCATTGTTCTCTTGCTTAGTTTCCCCGCCTAATTTTCTCCACTACTCTTCCCTGAT
The DNA here is from genome assembly GCF_000147115.1 of Myotis lucifugus. Classification (NCBI taxonomy): domain Eukaryota; kingdom Metazoa; phylum Chordata; class Mammalia; order Chiroptera; family Vespertilionidae; genus Myotis; species Myotis lucifugus. The sequence continues at coordinate 434,515 of NW_005871572.1, read as the reverse complement.
CTATCATAATTCTTGCATAATTCTAAGTGCAGAATCATTGGAGTTTGGAGGCCTAACGTGTCTTTCTAAATATCAGTGCGTCAGAGTTGTGCTGCTTTTCCAGTCCTTAGTTATGGATTTGCACCAATCTCCTACATACTTTCTCAATCTAATGGAAATCAATGATCCCTTCTGCCAAGGTGGGCTCACAGCAGAAAGGGCAAACTCAAATGTCTTCAAAAAGCAGGCCAGTAAAGTAAATGACTGTCAGCTGCAGATCGGAAGTGCTGGGGACTGTGACACTGGAGAGAGCACACCCCATCAATTAAAGGGCTTAGTATTGCCAGATATTACTTTTTAAGAAAAGCTAGAAATCCAGATTGGGAAATCTCATGATTTTTACATATTGGAACTGCTTCTCACATTTAAGAAACCTTGTTTGTGAGTCAATAAAACAGGTCTGCAGACTGGATCCAGATCTACAGCTACCACATTGCAGCCTCTGGATTAAAAGCTACAGGATGTAGCCAGGGAACAAGAGCAGAGCTAACTTGCCCACAAGTGGATCAAATCCATTTCTCTGGTACTTTTAACCCAGTACACCTCTAAGCAAACAAGCTAATGAACAACAACAGGCTGTGTGTTTAGCCCAAAAAGCAGTTATCTGAGGGATACTGGTTTGACTTCAGTATAGTCTCAGGGAAACTTTTTCTTTTCTTTTTTTTTATAGCTATCTGTAATAGACTGATTTCAAACACTGGAAAATCTATATCCTGCTAAACCAAGGACCAACTTTTTATCCTAAGAACATGTAACACCTTAGTGGAAAAAAAACAAACAAACACCACAATAAAAATCTATGTTGAAAGCTACTCACCTTGAACAGAGAGGTCAAAGGTTGCCAGTTCACTTTTGATCATTTCTTCACTGGATTTCATTTTGCTTTGTGAATTGGCCACTAAAAAGTCAAATTTGCTGATTTTGGGCTTTTCACTCTGAAACTCTCCGAAGTCATCTGAACATTCTTTGGGAGTGTCGTGAGAAGTGCCACTGGAAGTAGGGCTTGGACATGGGGCCTCTTGGCTCCATTCAGCTGCAGGTAGGTCCTGTCTGGTGAAATCTTATAGTCCCTGCTTTCATATTCTTGCTCACTGGTCTGAGGATCACATCTTAAAT